>NC_090818.1:26240229-26541979 GCF_000390325.3 Nicotiana tomentosiformis
AAAATGGGCCGAGACTCGTAGTTGTATGATTATGAAATGAAGTGTCACATAGTGACTTTTTAATTGAAAAAATTATATTCAAAATATTTATTTGGAAGGACTTTTATAGGCGAAAGATTTATTTGAAAGAATTACATTCGAAAGGTATTTATTTGAAGAAATTATATTTGAGAGAGATTTATTTAAAGGAAGTATATTTGAAAGATATTTATTTGAAGGAATTATATTTGAAAGAGATTTATTCGGAAGAATTATATGTGAAAGATATTCATTTGAAATACTTGATTTAATTGGGTGTACTTATATTTATAAATTGTTGAGCGTTATTAATGGTGTTCTTGTTGCATTTATTGTTATTTGTTTCCTATTATTTTGTATATCTTATTGCACAGGCTATTAGACTAGTGAGTCTCTTTACTGTACCTCGTCTCTACTCCACTGAGGTTAATCTTGATACTTACTGGGTACCGACCGTGGTGTACTCATACTACACTTCTGCACATTTTTGTGCAGAGCCAGGTATTGGAGCTATCGGACTCGGACAGAGTTAAAGTGTGATCGCAAGGATTCAAGGTAGAGCTGCTTGGTCGTCGCAGTCCCTTGAAGTCTTTTCATTTTATTGTACTGTTAATTATTAATTAAACAGTATTGAGTATTTGATCCTTGAGATCATTTCATGTATTCAGTTAGAGTTCGTGACTCAGTACTACCAGTCTTGGGAGGTTGTTATATTCATATTTGTTCCGCTGTTAATTTTGATTATCTATTTAATTCAGATTCTATTAAAAAAATGGCTTCGAAATGTAATGGAAATCGGCTTACCTAATCTTAGATATTAGGTACCATAACGACGCCTGGGGTGGGATTTTGGGTCGTGACAGTAAGCTAAGCAGATTTGTAACAAAGCATGTTTGGATATATAGGAATGAAACAAACAGAGCATAGGCAACTCAAATTTCATTCTCAGATTCAAAATGAAAGACTAAAGATGGAAGTATACATACCTAACAGCAAACAGCAAAAAGAAATGAAAACCAAATAAAGGTCAGAAAATAAGCCTTTGAACTTGAGAAGCACAACTAGAAATGAGAGTCAGCTACAACTTGATAAAACAGTAACAACCAGCAAGAAACGAAGTTCAACCAAGCTTTAAACCCAGAAACCTTGAATTCCAACTATCCGATAATGAAGCAAGCTAATGAAAACCTTTGGTTATTTTTTTTTGTTTCTAAAATCCCAAAGTTGGTTTCCCAAAAATATTTTTTACCAGAAATGAAAGTGAAGGATAGTGAATTTTCAGAAAATCAGTGTAAAAATCAGTGAGAGAATGAAAAAGAGAAATTCTGAATTTCAGAGAGTTTTTTGTGTGTGCATCGACTGACCTCCTTTAGAAGAGAAGGGGTCTCTTATATGCAAACAAAATCAAGGAATCATCAGCCAAGAAGCTGTCAGCTAAAAAATAAGCAATGAGCATCTTTTAAAAACTGAATTGAACAGTTGTTGGACAGCTGTCCATTCAAATATTCCTCTATATTTTTTCAGCCCTTTTAACTTCTATATTTTACCCCTTTCACCCCAATTTTGACCTAAATTTTCTTGTATTTTTGCATTATAGTCCCTTCTACTCTATTATAGAACTTTTCAGCTGTTAACAGAAAAGATTCTGCTCAGTTCTAATTCCCAAATGTCCCATTAGACTTTTGTTAATTACAAATGGGCCATAAAAAGCATACGGATCACTCACAAGAAACAATGAAGCAAAATCAATCTAATTAACTCAATAATTAAGACTAATTATCATGCAATTAAATTGCTAAATCACAAACAACTGAAACAAATCTAACATGTGAATATTTAAAACAAATATATTAAGCTAAATAATAATCTACTATTAGTTAACCAGTTAATGAGCTAAACCAACCTAATTAAACTAGTTTAGATACTTAGCAAACAAATTCAAACAAACACTTAGCCAAACTGTTCCTCCGCTCTTTTCTCTTTTTTTTTTTAAAAAAGAAAACAAATGAAAACTAGAATGAGATAGAACAAAGTGAGGATGTACCTAATGAAAAGAACATGGTTCAATTAAAGTGAATCCACGAAGCTTGACCGGATTCCGATGATTCCGAAGTGAGCTAAAACTTACATTAATCAATTATTTTTAACAAGAACAATTAATGAATGTCAGTTTTAACTCAAAATAACTAAAATTATCGACAACATCAAAGGGGAAATGAGGCTAGATTTCTGGCCATTTTTAGATCTGAAAATCGGGCAACACTAGGTTTTTTTGGAGGAAATCAAAAGAAGATATAGGATGAGGAAGAGGTGGGGATTGTGGGGTGAAGATTTAGGGTTGTTTGGTGGTGAGACACCGGTGGGGATTTTTTGGAATTTTAGGGGCAACTAGGGTTTACTAGAGAGGGTGAGGAAGATGAAGAGTGAAGGGTCTTCTCTATGTTTGGGGGGAGGGGGGGATATTAGGACAGTTAAATGGGATTTGGGTGAGGAGTTGCGAGCCGTTGGATTAAAAGGATCTGAACGACCGTGATTGCTTGTGACCAAAACGGGATCGTTTTGGTTTATTACGGGATGGGGCTGGTTTGGAGATGGACTGGGGGCGGGTGTTAAGGCAATTGGGCCATTGAGGCCGGCCCAATTTCAAATCAAAGCTACACAACCCCTTTCTTTTCCTTCTTTAATTTTGCAAAGTTAGCTATTTTAAACTCATATAGCACTTAGAAATCAAATTGCAAAATTAACCTTTTTACTACTTTATCTATCAATTAATTAATTAGTTACTTTAATAATGTGAACTAATAAAAGAAAATCATTAATTTAGAACCAAAAGCTAAAAAATGTAAAAATGACTAGGGTATTTTTGTGATTTTTATTTATTAATTATGCGATTAAGTTATAAAAATGCAATTAAACCTAAAATATCATACCATGAAGAATTAAATATTTTTTGGTATTTTTCATGATTTTAAAATATTAAATATGCACAAAAATGCAACTAAATGCAAACAATTAAAAGGGAATTCCTAAAATTCTATAAAATCAAAAGCAATTAGAAAGATTTATTTTTTGTAGATTTTGTAGGAATATTTTCGTAGGGCAAATATTACGTGCTCACAGCTGCCCCTCTTTGCTCGGGAACATAATAAGTTTTCGGGCAAAGATAAAGTGAGAAATTACGAGTAATTTTTACCCGTTTGACACTCCATTCGGAAGCATTTTGAAAAAGTTTGACCGAACCTTACTTCGGAGGTTGCCTACATATCCTTGGCTATAAAGGAATCAGGTCAGTGTAGTTCTGGGAATTATGGTAGTTGGGACTATCGAAAAGTTGTGATCTCACTGATGTTGCTGTTGTTACTGCTTGCTGAACTCCTTATTACATCAAAATCAAAAAGAAAAGAAACTAAACAAGCCTATCAGCTATTATCTACATGATTCCTATCTATAAGTCTTCTGAAACTTGATCTTGAGTCTTGACTGGTTCTTCATACACACTCTTATCTGAATCTTGATGCTTGCTAGCTGCAGGTGCTAATTCATTCTTCTACGGCTCTTTCTCATCAAAACAGGGAATGCAATGCTTGGGACTTCAGTCATGTCTTGATCAGTCCACATCTTTCCATCCGCTTCTACATTTTGAATTCACTTATTATTTTTTTTCTTTTTTTTTTCTTTATTTGGATTGAGACTTCTTCTTTAGTCATCTCGAACCCTGTGCCTCGAGGTACAACCTGCTCAGGCACCAAAACAAACAAATGAATGAAATTTTTCTGCCCCAGTTTTCACTAGAAATATTTCGTGATTTATTTGTAACAAAACTTTATACTACATTATTGAAAGCAATAAAAGGTCGGGATTGGTGTATCCTAGAAAACAAAACAGAGACTAAGAAGTGGAGACCTTATGTCAAAAATAAAATCAACTAGGGAGTGGAGACCCTATATTAGAAAAGCGACTAGGGAGTGGAGACCCTATGTCTAAAAATAAAATCAACTAGGGAGTAGAGACAGTATATTAGAAAAGCGACAAGGGAGTGGAGACCCTATGTCTAAAATACAATCGACTAGGGAGTGAAAACCCTATGTTGGAAGCGAGACTAGGGAGTGAAGACCCTATGTCTAAAATAACTTTAACTAGGGAGTGAAAACCCTATATCTAAAATAACTTCAACTAGGGAGTGGAAACCCTATATTGGAAAGGAGACTAGGGAGTGGAGACTCTATGTCTAAAATAAAATCAATTAGGGAGTGGAGACCCTATGTTGGAAAAGTGACTAGGGAGTGGAGACCCTATGTCTAAAATAACTTCAACTAGAGATTAGAGACCCTATGTTGGAAAAACGACTAGAGAGTGGAGACCCTATATCTAAAATAAAATCAACTAGGGAGTGGAGACCCTATATTGGAAAAACGACTAGGGAGTGGAGACCCTATGTTAGAAAAATGACTAGGGAGTAGAGACCCTATGTCTAAAATAAAATCAACTAGGAAGTGGATACCCTATGTTGGAAAAGCGACTAGGGAGTGGAGACCATATGTCTAAAACAAAATCAATTAGGGAGTGAAAACCGTATGTTGGAAAAGCGACTAGGGAGTGGAGACCCTATATCTAAAATAAAATCAACTAGGGAGTGTAGACCCTACGTTGGAAAAGAGACTAGGGAGTGGAGACCCTATGTTGAAAAAGAGACTAGGGAGTGGAGACCCTATGTCTAAAATAACATCAACTAGGGAGTGGAGACCATATGTTGGAAAAGAGACTAGGGACTAGATACCCTATGTCTGAAATAAAATCAAATAGGGAGTGGAGACCTTATGTTGGAAAAGAAGAATAGGGAGTAGAGACCCTATGTCTGAAATAAAATCAATTAGGGAGTAGAGACCCTATGTTGGAAAAGCGACTAGGGAGTGGAGACTCTATGTCTAAAATATCATCAACTAGGGAGTGTAGACCCTATGTTGGAAAAGAGACTAGGGAGTGGAGACCCTATGTCTAAAATAAAATCAACTAGGGAGTGGAGACCCTATGTTGGAAAAGTGACTAGGGAGTGGAGACCCTATGTCTAAAATAACTTCAACTAGGGATTGGAGACCCTATGTTGGAAAAACGACTAGGGAGTGGAGACCCTATGTCTAAAATAACTTCAACTAGGGAGTGGAGACCCTATGTTGGAAAAGAGACTAGAGAGTGGAGATCCTATGTCTAAAATAAAATCAACTAGGGAGTGGAGACCCTATGTTGGAAAATCGACTAGGGAGTGGAGACCCTATATCTAAAATAACTTCAACTAGGGATTGGAAACCCTATGTTGGAAATGAGACTAGGGAGTGGAGACCCTATGTCTAAAATAACATCAACTAGGGAGTGGAAATCCTATATCTAAAATAACTTCAACTAGGGAGTGGAAACCCTATGTTGGAAAAGAGACTAGGGAGTGGAGACCCTATGTCTAAAATAAAATCAATTAGGGAGTGGAGACCCTATGTTGGAAAAGTGACTAGGGAGTGGAGACCCTATGTCTAAAATAACTTCAACTAGGTATTAGAGACCCTATGTTGGAAAAACAACTAGAGAGTGGAGACCCTATGTTTAAAATAAAATCAACTAGGGAGTGGAGACCCTATATTGGAAAAATGACTAAGGAGTGGAGACCCTATGTTGGAAAAGCGACTAGGGAGTAGAGACCCTATGTCTAAAATAAAGTCAACTAGGGAGTGGATACCTTATGTTGGAAAAGTAACTAGGGAGTGGAGACCATATGTCTAAAACAAAATCAATTAGGGAGTGAAAACCCTATGTTGGAAAAGCGACTAGGGAGTGGAGACCCTATGTCTAAAATAAAATCAACTAGGGAGTGTAGACCCTATGTTAGAAAAACGACTAGGGAGTGGAGATCCTATGTATAAAATAAAATCAACTAGGTAGTGGAGACCCTATGTTGGAAAAGAGATTAGGGAGTGGAGACCCTATGTCTAAAATAACATCAACTAGAGAGTGGAGACCCTATGTTGGAAAAGAGAGTAGGGAGTGATGACCCTATGTCTGAAATAAAATCAACTAGGGAGTGGAGACCCTATGTTGGAAAAGAAGACTAGGGAGTAGAGACCCTATGTCTAAAATAAAATCAATTACGGAGTACAGACCCTATATTTGAAAAGCGACTAGTTAGTGGAGACTCTATGTCTAAAATATCATCAACTAGGGAGTGGAGACCCTATGTTGGAAAAGTGACTAGGGAGTGGAGACCTTATATTGGAAAAGTGACTAGGGAGTGGAGACCCTATGTCTAAAATAACTTCAAATAGGGATTAGAGACCCTATGTTGGAAAAACGACTAGGGAGTGGAGACCCTATGTCTAAAACAACTTCAACTAGGGAGTGAAAACCCTATGTCTAAAATAACGTCAACTAGGGAGTGGAAACCCTATGTTTGAAAAGAGACTAGGGAGTGGAGACCCTATGTCTAAAATAAAATCAACTAGGGAGTGGAGACCCTATGTTGGAAAAGCGACTAGGGATTGGAGACCCTATGTCTAAAATAACTTCAACTAGGGATTGGAGACCCTATGTTTGAAAACCGATTAGGGAATGGAGACCCTATGTCTAAAATAAAATCAACTAGGGAGTGGAGACCCTATGTTGGAAAAGAGACTAGAGAGTGGAGACCCTATGTCTAACATAAAATCAACTAGGGAGTGGAGACCCTATGTTGGAAAAACGACTAGGGAGTGAAGACTAATTTCCTTCTTTCGAGAGTTTTTGATTTCAAAGCATCAGCAACCATGGCCAGTCGGGGTTGATTTGATGCCCATGTCGAGGATGGGTGCCTCTTTTTTACATATTAGCTTGTATCAAAACGAGAGCCCTGTAAATTAGTCTTGTCATCTTTCTTTGCTTTAGTTTTTGGAACAAAGCTAGACTGAAAGGGATTCAAAGAAAAACAAGCAATAGAATGGAGTATGAATTTAGTCAAGAGGTATCCATTTCGGGGAAAGGAAAGAAGGACTTATCTAGAGTACATGCGGACTTCAATGAGCATGACATGCCTTTTGGACTGGATGCCTGATCTGTGTAAACCGTCCGACTCTCAGAAATTCATCACAACCTTTGCCTCGAAACCAAGAAACTTTGCCCAGGACTGTGTAGATGCCAATGGCTGTGAGGATCCTCTTTTCAATCAGTGGCGCCCTTTGAGGGTTTTCACCAGCTGACCTCTCTCATTTCTCTTCTCACCATCGCATTATAGTACTCTTTGAGAGTTTTCACCAACAAGACTCTCTCATTTTGGTTTCTTTACTCACCATCGCCTTACGGTGCCCGTGAGGGTTTTAACTAATACGACTCTCTCGTTTTATTTCTCTCTTTTTGGTTGTATCAGATCCAAGTGACTGTATCCTTCAATTCTTGAACATTCTTGTTGATTGATCGAAAGGACTTGAAAAGGATTTGGGTAAAAAAGATTTGGATTGAATTACAACTTTGGAACCTTTCAGGCGAAACCATCACCGAACCATTGTAACATCTGCCCCAGTTTCAACTTTTGGGGGAATATGGATTTATATTCTGGTGTGACTGAATCTCAGAGAGAGGCTGCCTACGTATCCTTTCGGAATCAAGTCAAACGTAGTTCAATGAACTTTGTTTTTTTTATTTTCTTTTGTTTTTATTTTTCTTCTGTTTTGTTTTGTTTTCCCTTTCTTTTTCCTTTCCTTTACCTTTTTTTTCATTTTTCATTTTTCATTTCATTTTCTTTTGTCTTTTTTTTCTTTTGTTTTTATTTCAATAACACTTTCAGGTTTCAAAGAGGATAATCAAAGAAAGGCAACCGACTCAAAAAGGTTAGCAAGGGTTGATGGTATTTGGATAGCGAGAATGAAAGCCTTCGTTATCCCAATCAGAGAATATTAATGCTACATAGAGGGTCATGTGTAGACCTTTCCAATTTGAAGCCCATTTTCCTTTAGCTTCTTCATGAGGTGGAAGGATACATCTCAGAATGAGTTGTCCTATTTTAAATTTCCTGGGCCTCACTTTTTGTTGTAAACACGGGCCATTCTTTGTTGGTAGAACTACCTGTGAAAAACTGTGGCCAATCGTTTTTCATCAATCAGTGTCAATTGCTCCAATCAGTTCTTGACCCAATCTTTATCCTCAATCTCGACTTCAACAATGATCCGAAGAGAGGGAATCTTAACTTCGTTCCAATTTTCTATTTATTTTCTTACAAGCCTTGTCTTCAAAATATTTTGTTTCTTGATTCATTATTTCGGGGTCTGACAGTGTTTTAGGATATGAGCATGAAGTCCGCAAGCATGTCATGTTATTAAAATATGCATTAACATAACTGAAAAAGAATAAGAAAGGTGACAAGATTAAGAAAAGAGACATTCATGGACAATAAAATATTAATTTCATTTGATGTTTTTAAATTTTTTTTAAAGATAGAAGGGTTTACATCAAAAAGTAAGACAATAAAGTAAAACATCCGGATTACACCCTGAAATAATACGGAAGTAGAAAAGATAGCAAGACCGGCTACCGAAACTCCTGCCTGACAGAGAACTTTTAGATTTGGCGCCCGTTTTTAGGTTTCTCTTCTGCCACGGCAATGGCTACTGTGGCTTTCGATGTTGGATCATCAAGTCTTCAACTTCCCTTTTGAGGGTCCAACAGTCCTCTGTATCATGTCCCACTACTCAAAAGTGATATTCACATCTAGCATCAGCTTGGTGCGAGGGGGACTCGGAGTTTGGCCTGTTCGGGGCCACTAGCTGCAGCAGATCTAGCCCGATTAGCTTTTGAAACAAACTTGAATATGATTCAATAGGGGTTAACTGACTCCTTCTGAGACACTCTCTTGGGCGAGGATTGTATTGGGGAACATTTGGTTGGGGATTATATGGAGCTTGGTATGGACCTCTGTTTTAAAAGGCGTTTTTGGGGCGAGCCCCGGGGCGAGGCATACCAAAAATGCCCCGGGGCGATGGTGTGGGGCGAAAGTCTCAAGAGGCGTACGCCCCGCAATTTGGGGCGTACGCCCGGGCGTTCGAGGCGCATTTGTTTAGTAAGGAGTAAGCCCCAAAGACTTTTTTAAATTAAAATAAAATTTGTTGAATTAGTCCTTCATATAATACCCAAATTCTCAAAAGTCAGTTTGGTAATTACTCAAAGGTTTAAAAAGGAACTCAAAAGTATTAAATTTAAAATTAAAGACCTTTTTTATTGATTTAAGCCCTAATTCATGATTTTTCCAATTTTTTATTTTGTCCGCTAGTCTGCTAATATCTCCCAAACACAATGAATATTTAATATTTTTTACAAATACAAAGAGAACTACATTTTTCTTCATAGTAGCAAATTCAAAGTTCAAATTGCAGGTTAATCATCTTTTTTGTTCCTCCATATAGAAAACTTTATTCTTTTATACTCAAATTACTTGTGCTTGTAAATAACATATAATAGATTGTTTTGATTAGTTTTTTGTGGGTATGGAGCACACATATATATAGTTTTCTTTAATTTTTATGCAATTTTACCTGTTTATAAATATTAACTGACATTATATTATTTTATAAAATATTAAAAATTAAATATCTATGGGGCTTACGCCCCGCCGGGGCATATGTAAAATGCCCCATCTTACGCATACGCCTTTTAAAACACTAGTAGGGACGGGCATTTCTAAGAGGTAGAGTTCGATTTTGTGAATAATGTTGTGACCGCGTGTGAGGTTGCGCGTTCATCACCGCATAGGGAGGCGGTGCCACGGCATAAGGAGCATCATGATGGGGATAATAGTGTTGTGGGACCTTAGAAAATATATATGATTGGCTGAATGACCTGCGGCCCCCCTCGAGCTCGACACCATCATGGCTCCCTCTTCTTTCCCATTTTTGTTCATCAAAACCCCCCGAACCATTCATAACGGCCTGTGATGTGGCCTTAAAGGCAGCATGACTCAATATTCGGCCCGTTTTTTAATTATTTTCGATCATCTCCCCAATTTTGATAGCCTCGGCGAACGGATTACCCATAGCGGATATCATGTTCTGGAAGTAGTCCGTCTCTTGAGCATGTAGGAAGACTGTAACCATTTCTGCTTCGTCCATTGGAGGCTTTACCCTGGTGAATTGCTCGCGCCATTTGACAGCATATTCACGGAAACTTTCCGCAGTTTTCTTTGTCAAACTGGACATAGAGTTATCTTTTTGGATTTTTCACTTTTGCTTTCTTTTTTTTCTTTTTTTTTCGCTCTTTGTTTTCTTTGTTATTTTTGTCACTCTTTTCTTTCCTTTTCTTTCTTCTCTTTTTTTTCACTCAGTTTATTTGATGGCAATGATCGAATCTGATGAGGATTGCCTACGTATCATGACGTCGCATGAATCAGATCTTGCGTAGTTCGGGAATAATCTGACCCATTTTTTTTTTTTATAAAGACTTTTAAATATTGTTTTTTTTTTTAGTTTTTTCTTTTTATGGAATTTTGAATTTTTTTTAAATAAGGAATTCTAAAGAAGGAAGAAAATATTTTTGAATTTTTTGAAAATTGGGGCCGGAACTGATGAGGTTTGCCTACGTATTTCATATCCGATGAGAATCAAACTCGCGTAGTTCGGTCAGTTTTGACGGAACAGGGGAAACATGGCACTTGAAAATTTTAGCTCATTTTGAAACTGACATTTCTTTCTCTTTTTTCTCAAAATTTTGGAAGAGTTTCAGGATTTTCCAAAATTCGGGATTTTTGAAAACTGGATGAAGTTTCTCTCTCCTACCTCTAACTTCTGCCCTTTTTCTCAATTTTTCTGTACTTATTCTAGAAGCCGGTCAACATACAAACCGGATCAAATAAAATGCATAAATAGCACGTAAGATGCATCAGGATGGTCTTTTATTTTTGGTACACCTGTCCTACACGGACCCAACCCCTGTGTTGAGTCCCCAAAGTTAAATGCACGTGATGCAAACAAACGTTCCTACTAGGGATCCGGCATGAGGCTATGTTATTCTAGGTTTAAATCCTAGGAGTGTGTTCTAGACATGGCTTACCCAAGCGGAGAGCTCGAGCCGAGGTGGGGGCAATGTACCGGGAGCACGAAAGTCTACCCGGCCTAGTTGCTGATCGAGCCTCGTTCTATTTGGTATGACCTCTAACATAAAAGTAGGCCACGCGTACATGTGCACCATAGTTTCAGAAGACTCAGAAGGGAGGCGTAAGAAGATAGTTTATACAGTTCAAATAATATCAAAGCGGTAAATGAGCGGCAATTAGCACAGTAGGCCCACAAACACAGTAATATCAACAATTAAGAAAGCAAAGTATAGATTACATTACAAGATCAAATTCTGAACCCTGAACCAGAGATTCTGGGTTCGTCCCCAGCAGAGTCACCAGAGCTGTCACAACTCCTTTTTCCCGAGGGATAGAGGAGTTTTTTCAATTTAAGTGACATTATTCAAAATAAAATTATTTATTTAATTAGAGTCGCCACTTGAGATAATTATTATGGTGTCCCAAGTCACCGGTTTATTATAAATCCCAAATCGAGGAAATTAACTTTGTTTTAAAGTCTGCGAAAATTAGAAGACCGGGTAAAGAATTCTGTTAACCCGGGAGAAGGTGTTAGGTATTCTCGGATTCCGTAATTTTAGCACAGTCGCTTTAATCATACTTGGCTTAGTTAGATTATTTAATTACTTAGTTTTAGAACCTATGTATATTTACCCTTTTTACCGCTTTTAATTATGGCGTTATGGATATAATCTTTGAAACGGATTACATGTGTGTAAGTCCGTTTTGTTTGGGGCGTTGAAATTATGTCACGCGTATGTGTACACAATTAATTACGCTTTATTAATTATTAATATTGTTCTGCCAAAGTCGCGCGGATGCGTACTTTGATTTATTTTTGGAAATCATAATTATGTTATGCGAACGTATACACAATCACGATAATAAATTAAGTGCGCACCTAAAAGCATTTCTACGATATTCAAAGATTGATTAATTTCTAAATGTTTAAGATTATTGAAAGAGGTCTCAAGCTAAGGAATTATTTTGTGGACAAGCATGTTTAAAGAAGTAAATTGGATGCCCAGCCTTTAGTGAAATGAAAGACTAAAGATGGAAGTATACATACCTAACAGCAAACAGCAAAAAAATTGAAAACCAAATAAATGTCAGAAAATAGGCCTCTGAACTTGAGAAGCACAGCTAGAAATGAGAGTCGGCTACAACTTGATAAAACAGTAATAACCAGCAAGAAACGAAGCTCAACCAAACTTTAAACCCACAAACCTTGAATTCCAACTATCCGATAATGAAGCAAGCTAATGAAAACCTTTGGGTTTTTTTTTTTCGTTTCTGAAATTCCAAAGTTGGTTTTCCAGAAATTTTCTTTACCAAAAATGAAAGTGAAGGACAGTGGATTTTCAGAAAATCAGTGTAAAAATCAGTGAGAGAATGAAAAAGAGGAATTCTGAATTTCAGAGAGTTTTTTGTATGTGTATCGACTGCCCTTTTTTTCTCTTATATGCAAACAAAATCAAGGAATCATCAGCTAAGAAGCTATCAGCTAAAAAATAGGGAATGCGTATCTTTTAAAAACTGAATTGGACAGTTGTTGGACAGCTGTCCATTCAGATATTCCTCTATATTTTTTCAGCCCTTTTAACTTTTATATTTTACCCCTTTCACCCCAATTTTGACCTAAACTTTCATGTCCTTTTGCATTATAGTCTCTTCTACTTTATTCTAGAACTTTTCAGCTGTTAACAGAAAAGATTCTGCTCAGTTCTAATTCCCAAATGTCCCCTTAGACTTTTGTTAATTACAAATGGGCCATAACAAAGCATACAGATCACTCACAAGAAATAATGAAGCAAAATCAATCTAATTAACTCAATAATTAAGACTAATTATCATGCAATTAAATTGCTAAATCACAAACAACTGAAACAAATCTAACATGTGAATATTTAAAATAAATATATTAAGCTAAATATTAATCTATTGTTAGTTAACCAGTTAATGAGCTAAACCAACCTAATTAAACTAATTTAGATACTCAACAAACAAATTCAATCAAACACTTAGCCAAACTATTCCTCCGCTCTCTCTCTCTCTCTCTCTCTCTCTCTCTCTCTCTCTCTCTCTCTTTTAAAAAAAAATGAAAACTAGAATGAGATAGAACAAAGTAAGGATGTACCTAATGAAAAGAACATGGTTCAATTAAAGTGAATCCACGAAACTTGGCCGGATTCCGATGATTCCGAAGTGAGTTAAAACTTACATTAATCAATTATTCTTAACAAGAACAATTAATGAATGTCAATTTTAACTCAAAACATCTAAAATTATCGACAACATCAAAGGGGAAATGAGGCTAGGTTTCTGGCCATTTTTAGATATGAAAATCGGGCAACTCTAGGTTTTTTTGGCGGAAATCAAAAGGAGATATAGGATGAGGAGGAGGTGGGGATTGTGGGGTGAAGATTTGGGGTTGTTTGATGGTGAGCCGCCGGTGGAGATTTTTTTAGATTTTAGGGGCGGCTAGGGTTTACTAGAGAGGGTGAAGAAATGAAGAGTGAAGGGTCTTCTCTAGGTTTTGGGGGAGGGGGCATATTCAGACAGTTAAATGGGATTTGAGTGAGGAGTTGCGAGCCATTGGATTGAAAGTATCTGAATGGCCGTGATTGCTTGTGACCAAAACTGGGTCGTTTTGGTTTATTACGGGATATGGCTGGTTTGGAGATGGACTGGGGCGGGTGTTAAGGCAATTGGGCCATTGAGATCGGCCCAATTTCAAATCAAAGCTACACAACCCCTTTTTTTTCCTTCTTTAATTTTGCAAAGTTAGCTACTTTAAACTCACATAACACTTAGAAATCAAATTGCAAAATTAACCATTTTACTACTTTATCTATCAATTAATTAATTAGTTACCTTAACAATGTGAACTAATAAAAGAAAATCATTAATTTAGAATCAAAAGCTAGAAAATGTAAAAATGACCAGAGTATTTTTGTGATTTTCATTTATAAATTATGCGATTAAGTTCTAAAATGCAATTAAACCTAAAATGTCATGCCATGAAGAATTAATTTTTTTTGTTTTTTTTTTCATGATTTTAAAATATTAAATATGCACAAAAATACAACTAAATGCAAACAATTAAAAAGGAATTCCTAAAATTCTATAAAATCAAAAACAATTAGAAAGATTTATTTTTTGTGGATTTTGTAGGAATGTTTTCGTAGGGCAAAAATTACGTGCTCACACCTCTGATACTTTCAAAGTATTTGCTCGAGATGGCAGAGTCTTGTACTGATAACGTGTTATAAAATAAAGAATCTAAAGTAAAGACAAGTATAGAGAGAAACTGATATATTATTCAACTTCAAACTGATATATATAATGAACTGAAAGTTACTCTATTTATAGAAGAAAGGAAGTTGCTGTGTAAGCTGTTTGTAACCTGCTATTCCAAGTTGCTGTGTAAGGTGCTTGTAAGCTGCTATTGTACCATATATAGATAATCTTCTACCGAGGGTAATATTTATTCATAATGGAGTACCGAAAGAATAAGCTTATTTTACCAGATATAGATAATTTTCTACGGTTCTATCAGGGATAATATTTATCCATAACGTAGTACCGAAAAGATAAGCTTCTTCAGGATACTTATTTCCAATAGAATACTAAATAGATAAATATATTTACGACGAAATCTCATATGAATAAATTTCTTTCAGGAAGCTTATTTACAACGGTCCATAATATAATATATTTATAACATGTATAATAAACAAAGAAAACTCATACTCCTGTTAATTACTTTCAATGACGTGGGCAACATCGGCCAACCCTAGTTCTAATTATGAGCTTCTTCTGAAACCTTCTACAGTTTTCTCGACTCGTCGGTTCTTGTAGCGCTTTTCCGGACGAGTTTCTTTTCTTTCCCCTTTCCCTTTCCCTTTCTCTTTCTAAAAATCTTCCAAATTCCTTTCAATTTGTGTTTCTTCCAAAAAACCCACAAACTCAAGGAACCTCAATGACCATTTAAAGATCCCTTTTTTTGTTCAGTATTTATTTAAGGAAAACCAAATAGGTCAAAGTGAAGAAAAGAAAAGTAGAGGAGATGGGGGTGGATTATTACAAAGTATTGGGTGTAGATAAGAACGCTACAGATGATGATTTGAAGAAAGCTTATAGAAAACTTGCTATGAAATGGCATCCTGATAAGAACCCCAATAACAAGAAAGCTGCTGAAGCTAGGTTCAAACAGATCTCTGAAGCCTATGATGTATGTTAATCCTTTTCCTTAAATCTTTGCATTTTGCTTTTTGAGTTAAAAGTTTCAATCGTTTTACTTTAATAGCTTAATGGGTTCTCAATCGTTGATTCGTTATTACTAGATTAAAGCTTCTAGTATTGATAGTCTTGCAAAAAAGTTAAATTGTCTTAGAAAGGTACATAAAAGCACTGGTAATTAGAATGTTTTATAGGTGTTTGAGTTTTAAGCTTCAATCTTTTTCCTTTATAGTTTAGTGTGTTCTTAAGGTTTCATTCATATTTGCTAAATTAAAGCTCTTTGAACTTTTAGTATCCATAACCTAGCCAAAAAGTTAACTTTTTTTAGGGAGGTTTACAAAAGCTCTGCAAATTTGAATATTTGTTTAGTTGAAAGGTGTTACAAAAAAAGTTTGAAAAATCATTAGTGAAAGTAAACCGCTTTTCCCAAATCTGAAGTAGTTCGAAACAAATTGTTAAACAGAGGTTAGTGCGCTTTTCTTTAGTGGCGGAGCCATAAATTCGGGTATAGGAATTACACACTTTGATTTGAACCTATGACTTAAAGTAATTTTTGAACCCCCTTTCCCACTACACTAGAAGTTTCTCTTATGTTACGGGATTCAACATTCTATAGATGTACAAAAAGAAATTATTTTAACCCTATTTACGCAATGTAATTTTTCAACAAAAAAGATACAATTGAATTCCCTTTCCAATAGGTGCTTGTCTGCCTGCTTTTCTTTTGAAATTAAGTATCTAGGACAGCGAATTTGTTCCGAATAATTAATCATTAGAGATTCTCTTTGATTGGTGTTGTTAGATGTTATTCGGTTGAGTGTTAAATTGATGACTTATGTTCTTCTGCATTAATGTTACTAGGTGCTTAGCGACTCCCAGAAAAGAGCTGTGTATGACCTGTATGGTGAAGAAGGGCTGAAGGGTGGGGTGCTACCGCCAGGAGCAGGCGGGCCGGGTCGTGGTGGTTCCCCCTTCTTCTCTACTGGGGAAGGCCCCCAGTCATTCAGATTTAATACTAGAAGTGCTGATGACATATTTGCTGAATTTTTCGGCTGTTCAAATCCATTTGGAGGTGCTGGAGGTAGGGGACCAAGGTTTGATATGTTTGCATCCTTTGGTGAAGGAGGGGGTGGTGGTGGTGCTTCAATGTATCAATCAGCTCCAAGGAAAGAGGATCCGATACAGCAGAACTTGCCTTGTCATCTTGAGGATCTTTACAAGGGTACCACCAAGAAGATGAAAATTTCTAGAGAAGTTGCTGATGCGAGTGGGTAAGTAATGGTTCCATACAATCTGTTCGACTGGTCACTGGTCAATGTTTATCAATCTTGCTGTTGAGCTTCAGCTTTTTACTTGAAATATTGCGTGGGCATTTGGACATAAGATCGTAAAATTCCCAAAAAAAAATGAAAAAAATTTTCAAGTGAAAATGGTATTTGAAAATTAGAGTTGTGTTTGGACATGAGTATTATTTTGGGTTGTTTTTTGAAGCTTTGTGAGTGATTTGAGTGAATTTTAAAAAACAGCTTTTTGGAGTTTTTCAAATTTTCGAAAATTCCAAAATTCATCTTCAAGTGAAAAAATTTCGAAAAAAGTGAAATTTGTTTTATGTCCAAACGGGCTCTGCATGTGTAGTAAATAGTGGTGTTCATACACTCTGATCATCGCTTTTCTATTTGTTTGCCCATCAACTTTTGAACTTATATTGTCTGCTTGTTATGCACTATTGGTTTACGATCATCTCGCAAATCGGTAGAATCTTATCCATTCTAGGTTTTAATGTCAATTACCTGGAATTTAGTGAAAACGTTAGTTATCACTCAATTAGCTGTAATACTAACCTCTCAGAATAGCCTCCATCCCAGTTAGTTCAGCTCACATAAAGAACTGTCCTGTTGAATAAGGGAAAGCCCTCTGCTAGGCAAGTAGTCTGGACGAGGATATCTGGTCAAATGCCTGGATTTTATTCATGTAAATTCGGAGTCTGGTTAGTGATCATTGCTAGTAGTTCCATTTACATTAAGATACACCAACTTATGGTTGATGTGACTTGGTAATCTGGAGTTTCTGGCTATCCATATTGGAAACTTAATAATGACCTTGTTATCTTTGGGAATTCTTGGTCTCATCATCCTAATAGGTTCTTTCTTATATATTGATCTCCGCTCTTTGTAGTCATAGGAAGGTGATCTGGAGGTAGCTTTTTTTATTTCTCTGCTGAGAAGCACTTGCTATCCCTCAAACTTTTAAATTTGGTTTTCTATAAATCTAAACTTACAATGTAATGACTTCTGTCCTTTGCGGGTTTTTTTTCTTTAAGTACTTCATTGACCTGAGGTAAAGATAGTTGTGTGATAGAAGCTAGGGATAAGGTACTAGTGTAGTGCCCTTTTACCTTTCCATTTCTTCAACTTAAGCGGAAATTTCCTAAATCCCTAGTTAGTAGCATATTGTATCTATACTTATTTATGATCAAGCTTATTAACTGTCTGTTATACCATCTTGTTACTATTTAGCTCGTTAAATCCTGCGTAATTCAACAAAAAAAAGAGGAGAAGATTATACATAATTTTATCAAATTCTCCTAAAAAGTATTTGACCTATGATATAATGAAGCCTACCTGTAGCGAATTTGCATTATAGGTGGAGTAGGGACCTTCAAACTCATCCTGTTGAAGCAGTAGTGTAGTATGAAGTCTTTGTATTTCCTTGTAAAAAAGTGAAGTCAATTAATTCTAATTCTAAGTCTTTAATGCATCACCAAGTTGATTGATTTTCATGAGTAGACTAGCTATTTGTAGTTTAAGCATCTAGTTCTGATTCTTTTCCCGTTGTTCCGGGCCTTTTAAGGTTTTTTTTGGCCAGACGTGTTAGATTATTTATATTGTGTTTAGTGCGGGTATCTATTTTAGTGTTTATTTTTTTCTTTTTGTTATTATTGTTGGTTGCTTCCTGATTAGTGTTTCTTAAGTCGAGGGTCTATCGGAAACAACCTCTCTACCTTCACAAGGTAGGGATAAGATCTGCATACACACTACCCTCCCCGGGCTTTGATGTTGTTGCTGTGGGTATCCATTTGCCTACTAAACTTATTTTCTGTACTTTTGTTGCTTGCAGCAAGAGAATGCAGGTGGAGGAGATTCTAACAATCAATATTAAACCTGGTTGGAAAAAAGGTACAAAGATTACCTTCCAAGAGAAAGGGAATGAGCAGCCTGGTGTTATACCAGCTGATCTTGTCTTCATAATAGATGAGAAACCTCATAGAGTTTTCTCACGCGACGGAAACGACTTAATTGTTACACAAAAGATCTCTCTGGTTGAAGCATTGACTGGTTGTACAGTCCAACTTACAACTCTAGATGGAAGGAACTTAACCATTCCCGTCAACAATGTTATTCAACCAAATTATGAACACGTTGTCCCAGGCGAAGGTATGCCGCTTCCAAAAGACCCAACAAAGAAAGGAAATCTGAGAATCAAATTTGACATCAAGTTCCCCGTTCGTCTGACTACGACCCAGAAAGCTGGGATCAAGGAGCTATTGGGTTCTTGAGCTTTATGCAGCTTAGTGCTGGTTTGTTGTGATGTGTATATAGTTTCATAGAACCATTTTAAAGTTATGGAATGGGGTGTTGGTTTTAGGCTTATAGGAAAGATGCCACCTTAGCGAAGTAGATTTTTGCATTGTATCTTAAGGGTGTTGTTCAATGGTACCATTCAACAGTAGCAATACCATTTTTGTTCGTCGAATAAGATTAAAAATTTGCATGGCATATTTACTTGTTGGCCGTTTTGAAATATTAGCGTGTAAAGAAATCGTGTGTTTGGGGTAAAAAGACTCATAGAATTTGCTCCTTTCCTGCTCTTTTATATTCTCCTTTTTTTTTTTCTGCGAAAATTTAGTTGGTATTTATTGTATGCTAGTGTAGTCTATGTTTTGAAAGGGCATCTTATTTTTATGTTGGTATTAATACTGAATGATGCACTATTGAATCGAACAGAATAAAGTTACTTCTTTTGAGGTTGTGAGAAGCATCTGATAATTTTATTTTGAGAGAATTGTTTGTTGAGTATGTGGCTGACTAAATCTGTTGGTTACAAAAATACGATTTTAGAAAGTTGAACCCTGCTTGACAATCGACTTGAATTTGAACTGGTTTAAAAACAAAATCTGCCTGTTGCTGACCTTGTAACTAAGAAAGTAAGTAGAAGATTGTGCGTGGAAAATATTATTTTAAAAATTTAAGGGATTAAATTCTTCAACTGTTATAATTAGACTGTGTTTTACCACACTCTCTATGTATATCAAAAGTTGTTGTATAGGTCGCCATTTCAATTGATGATCTTCTAAAATTAAAGTTTATTGGTGACAACTATTTGTGGCGGCATCTGTGGTCGCCGCCAAAGTTGTCCTAATGCTGTTTCGACTAACGGCCTTCTAAAATTAAAGTTTTCAGCTGATGACTATTTGTTGCAACTCAAATAGTCGCCACAAAGAGTTGCTTTATGTCGCCAAGTAACGTTTATTTGTGGCGACTTATGTTTTCGCCACCAAAGGTTGTCTATAGGTCGCTCTTTCAATTCACGACCTTCTGAAAGTAAAGTTTTCAGTTGCTTTAGGTCGCCTCTCCGATTGACAACCTTGTAAAATCAAAGTTTTCAGATGAGTACTATTCTGGCGACCCATATCGTCGCCGCAAAAAATAGCGCTATAGGTCGCCTTTTCGATTGACGATCTTGTAAAATTAAAGTTTTCAGGTAAAGTTTCTGGACGCATTTATTTATTTTTGGAGGCGACCACAGTCGCCACAAAAGTTAATAATAAAACAATAATAACAATGTAACAGGGCTGGATGCACATTCACATTAGTCCAATCCTTGGCGAAAATTTTCATAAAAATTATTTACAAAATAAAAAATAAAAATAAAAATAGTTTGGTTTAGCCAATATTTTGTATGCGAAAAGTAATACTCTAAAGAACAATCTACTTGGCTTCAACAACTCATTTCAGTTAGTATTGTTAGAGTACTATAAAAAATAAAGTTTTCAGCGACCACATTCAAAAGTTGTGCTTTATCTAAAAATAAGGCTTTTAGTGACAATCTCAATAGTTGCGAAAATAGTACTACTATACGTTGCTCCACACTTAGCTAAATCTATTTTATGGTGCATTTATTTACTTTTGTGACGAACCTAGTCGTTATAATAATAATAATAATAATAATAATAATAATAATAATAACAACAACAACGCAATAGGGGCGGATGCTATCACGCCCCAAACCTAGGGGGCGAGACCGACACCCGGTGCCTCACTTAACCGAATGTACCAATTTGAGACTAAGGGACTCTGAACATACAATGTCATACGTTGGCCATAGGGCCATATTGCAAGACAATTTGTGAAACAAAATATAAAACTGAACGGAAACTAGCTCCGACTGAATATCAATATAAAGCTGGGCCGACAAGGCCGTCATAACTACTACAAATGACAAACCAACAAAAATATACATACAAGGCCTACAAGCTCAACATACTGCACTGACTGACAGGATATATCTACAAGCCTCTACTGATGGATGTATTGTGGTCGGAACAGGGCCCCGACCTACACACACACACACACACACACACACACACACACACACACACACACACACACACACACACACACACAAAAAAAAATGTACTCAAAATCCTAGACCCGGCAACTCTGAAGGATGTGGAGCTTACCGATCAAGCTAAACACGAACAACACCTACGGAGGAGGTCTACCAGTCTGTCTATCCGAACATGCATGCATGAAATGCATCGTTCCCAGGAAAGGGACGTCATTACGAAATAATGTACCGAGTATGTAAGGCAATAGAATAACTGAAAGCTGAAACTAAATTGATAATATAATAACTGAAAGTAGCTGGGAGTCAAAGATGATCTGGAGATATACTTACCCGCTGATACTGAATCAACTATCTCAATATAGTAAGTAAAATAGTTGTCCGTCCCTATAAGGCTCGGAACATGTAACTGCTCGGCCGTAGTAGGCTCGCTCATAGGCTCTCGACCATACTAGGCTCGGTATCTCGGCCATTCTGGGCTCGCTCATAGGTGCTCGGCCAGAGTAGGCTCGATATATAACTTACCATCTGATCAGAGGTTGCCCAATAGAGGCCTACCCAGGGGCGGATCTACTTAATAAAATGGGGTTCACGTGAACCCATGGTCTTCCCAAGAAATAAGATATTCCATGTACATAATTCACAGAAATTGTCTAATATTATCTTCTGGAACCCATGCTTAAAAAGAGTTGAGTGGTGCACTGGTTGGTTTTATTTTCCTAAGGTCAAGGGATCGAATCCCACTTGAACTTCCTTCTTGTAAGAATTTATTTTTTCCTTTATTTTTTTCTTTCATTTGTTTTCCAACACACACTCCATAATCCTTATTTCTCTCTTTCAGCTTTTCCTAATATCTATTATCTCCTCATCCCAATTTATGCCAACCCCAATCCCAATTGCTATTTCTCAAGTAATTTTTTCTTTACCCTTTTTGCTTCTTAGTTTGTAATTACTTTTACCTCAAAGAATTTTGAATTGTTAGCATAATTTTCTTAAGGAATATTTTAGTTGTGACAAATTATTGACTGAACAATAAATTACACAATGAACTTCCTTAAATATTTTGGTTACAATCAAATTATTTGAACTTTTGTTTATAATTTTTTTTATTATAGCATATAGTTTATTTTTCTAAGCAATTCCCATATAAAGAATTAGTCATATATTAATAATTTTTGATGTTTTCCGTGCTTCTTTTTGCATAAGTTTAAATTTTTATTGTATCAAATTGTCATTAGCAGTCTATTTTACCTCTTTGTTTTAAATATCAATCGTAAGAATTGAATAGTTTAAGAAACATATTGTATGTCTCTTTGAATGATATTCATAATTAATAATAAGCTATAAATCACCAAATGTTCGAACATCAGTTGACATTATTGACAACCACCACAGGTGGTGCACCTATGGTTTCAAAATTCAGAATCCGCCTCTGGACCTACCCACTGATTATAGCTCGTATATATATATATATATATATATATATATATATATATATATATATATATATATATATATATAGACTCTGTTCTTTTTACTGGAAGAAGACAATACTTAACTGAATATAAAGCCCCGATAAGGGAGAATACTATAACTTATGAGACTAGGATAATGTACATAAATTCAAGAATACGAATTTCTCTTTATGTCTCGTTATCAAACACCTGTAGTTACGGGATCATGCCAAAATGAAGAAAATATTTAGCATACGTTATCACAATCTTTCCAATAACCACGTTGAACTCTTCTCTTCGAACCTTAATCTATAACAACGATAATAATACTATCATTAAATTATGAAAGGTACAACTATCGCATAACAAACGGCAATCTTATTTTATATTAAAACGGGCAGCATCTCCCCTATAATCTTTACTTCCTCCTAATTCGAGATAACACCAACAACACAAGAACACAACAATAACATTATATATACATTATTTTCAAACCTTATATACACCACAAAATACTACAAAATAGCCCCACACACCTCAATCTCTTCATACACAAAACGACCACTGTAGTAGTATCAAATAGTTCGAAAATATTATGACGAACGATCAGCCCACCACCCTGGATTTATGTAGTGTTTCTCCACATACTTTCTCCTCCAAAACTCCCTAAAACAGTAGCAAAACACGCAATCCAATAGCAACACGAAACAACCCGCAAAACAGTCCACTACAAGTTGAATAACTCGAACTCACGACTTTCGATCACCGTCCCGCGAGTTCTTACAATTATAGAACGACTTTTCATATATTTCCAGCAGAAAAAAAGGATGAAAGAGAGCAGTATACTTACCTTATTTATTGAATATCTCAGATCCTACCTTGGTTCTTCAAATCTTAGGTTTTCCTCCAACTAGGACTTGAAAAGAAGAGAAAATCAATTAGGGTTTGTATTTAATTTTTGTGAGGATTTTTTGCAGGGGCTTATCTCTGGTTATTTTGCTATATAATGAGTGTAATATTTGCAGGAGATAAGACCTTAAAAGGTCTCTTTGATCGACCCGAAATAGCTTCTTTTTGGACATATTTAGTCCTTTCATTTAAGCAAGTAGGTGACACACCTACTTGTCACCTAGCAGTTTGCGCAGTCTGGCAAAAATACATATATCTCTCTACTCTGATGTCGTATTGATAAACAGCTTAATGCGTTAGAAAATAGACTCATAGATCTTCAATTTTATGGGTGGATCACCCCATAACTCTAAGTATATTGGAAAAAACATATGAATGTAACTTGTGATGACTTTCATATGAACGTAACTTGTGATGACTTTCATCGACTTTTGTTCTACAACTCGCTGGACCTCAAAACTTAATACATGACTATCATAAGAATAAAATAAATCATAACATAACCCTCTTATCATGTTAAGATCCCTAATCTAACCCCAAAGATATGGGTTATAATATTCCCAACTTGTCGACTTTCGACAAAATATTATTCTCTTCAATTCGTTTAGTTTCTGAACCTTCCAACCCTCTTTGTACTTGTTGTTCATGATCTTTAATATTTGTTACCTTCGGGGTAACATGATTAACTTACTTTATATACTTTCAAAGATGATCTCATTTTTGGTCTTACATTAGTCTGCTTACGACACACTTTTACTTACGAAAATATGGGGTGTAACATATGCACATTCACATTGGTCTAAACGTTTGGTGGAAATATTTCATAAAATTATATGTAAAGTAAAATTAAAATTAAAAATGCTTTGGATTAGCTACATTTTCTATGAGAAAAGTAAAATTTTAAAGAACAATCTTCTTGGTTTCAACAACTCACTTTCATGTTTATTAGGTTTCAACAACTCACTTTCATGTTTATTAGTGTTGTTAGAGCACTACAAGAAATAAAATAGTCGCTACCAAAAGTAGTGCTATAAGTTGGCGTTTGGAGTTGTTACCTATCTAAAGCTTTAACTCAATCTTTAAAATCAGTTGGAGGTGTTAAAACTCCAACGTCGTCGTCCATATATCGACCAGAAAGACACGTGATATATTTTGAAGCTTGAGTAGGCACAATGACAAAGTGATCTGCCTTTGTGTAACTTATAATCTGCCTATTTTCCAACCATTCGCAGCCCAAATGATTGTGTCATTTTATGATTTGTTCCACACCCCACATGCTCTAATGGCTGGCGAATTCTAATCACCAAATTTGAACTTTGGGGACCATCTTCTCAGCAAGTTTCTTACTGGTTAACCATCAAAGAAACCAAAAATAGCACAACGTTTACTTTCATTATGAAACTCAATCTTTTCTGTGTATTATTTTTGTAAGCACTAATTAGTTTCTTATTGAAGTGTACGTAACTGGTAAAGTTGATGTCATGTGATCAAGAGGTCACAGGTTCGAGCCGTGGAAACAGCCTCTTGCAGAAATGCAGGATAAGGCTGTGTCACTACTAGAAATTCGCTAAAGACCGGCCAAAAAAACCGACCAAAGTTGGTCGGTTATGGCCAATTACCGACCAAAACGCGACCATTACGGTGTGGACGGTGTTTTGATGGTCGGAATGGCTTACCGACCAAAGTTGGTCGGAAATTACCGACCAACTTTGGTCGGTAGCTTAAAACGACCATCTGACAAGTTTAATTACTTACCGACCAACTTTGGTCGAAAACATATTTTATTAATTTAATTTTACCGACCAAAGTTGGTCGGTTTAACTAAATTATATTTTTTTATTATTAATTATTAAAATTAAAAAAAATCGACCAACTTTGGTCGATAATTGAAAATATATATATTTTTAAAATAATTAAAATTAAACATTACCGACCAACTATGGTCGGTAATCTCAACAGTGTAGGCAAAATATTTTGAGAATTCAATGTTCATTAACCGACCAACTTTGGTCGGTATTTTGGAATAATATATTTTTTTTTATTAAAAACCGACCAACTTTGGTCGGTTTTTCTGGGTTTAATTTTGGCATAAAATGCCTGTTTTGGCAGCTACACCACCTGCCAGCATACCAATACACCTAATAACAACAACAACATAACAACAACAACAACAACAACAACACAACAACAACAACACTAACACAACAACAACAACCAAAACATTCAATAAATACTTTAAAACTAACAAATTAAAGTTCAATTGAACATAAAAATTCAAAACCAAGTTAAAACTAATTACAACTAGTTCAAAACTGGTTCTATTTGTCTAGTTCAAAGTATATAAAAGTCAAGGGGTGTTTTCTACAACATCATCATCACCGTCTGATGAACTTTCATTTACAAGACGATATAGAGAACGGTCTTGTGGAGGACGGGAAGCACGATCACGGGGAGGACGGGAGGAATGATCACGAGCAGGACGGGAGGAACGATCACGTGGAGGTCGACCCTCTGGAGATGACTCACGAGATCGGGGCAACGGAAAAGCTCCACTAGATACGAGAGTTCTGATCTGAGCTTGCATGCCAAGGAATTAAGCATCTCTAAGCCTTTCTCTTTCCTTGGCCGCTTCTAGCTCTGATGTGAGCTTTGTCACTGTCTCCCGCATAGCGGAGAGGCTCTCCCTATTAAGTTGCTCGCCTTGCAAGGAAGTCCCTATTCCTCGCATTCCACACTTATAGCGATGGAAGTTTTTAGTAGGAAGCCCGTATGCCTTCCCCCATTTTGGACCGCCAACAGACTCCAACCATATTCTTTCAGCATCCTCGTCCGAAGGTTAGGTTGGCTCACCCGATTTACCAGCTGGATGACTACGGATGAATTCCTCCACGTTACTTTGGTAGCGACCCTATATTATTTTAAATTAAATCAGTATTTCAAAATTTTTATAAAAGTAAATTATAATACTTAAAGAAAATTGAAAGTTTACATATGCAGTCGAGGCCCGGTCCTCGACCCACCTATCTTGATCCCCCCTCTTTCTTCTTCTTCACAATATGTGTCTCCTTGAATAGCTCATCATGACTCATTGGACGCCCATATTTCTTTTCCTGAAAATAAATTAATTTAGTTAATAAACAGAATAGATATACTTAGAAAAGTAAAATAATTTAAGCAATTACGTACCAATCTTCTTTTTATTGTCCCTAGGCTGATCGCACCTCCAGTGGGCAAGGAGCCTCCCTTCTCGGATGCGCGAGCTTTCTTTCCTTTTTCGCTCCTCTCTAAGAACTCTGCGGTAAGCCATTGCCTTTGCAAATCATTCCACAAATTCTCAAGTAACCAGCCATGCCTCTTGTTCTTCTTTATAGCATCTGAGAAAGCATCCGCCAATCTCTTGCGAGCTTTATGATAAAAATTTGTAGCCACTTCTGCGCTATAGCGGTCTTCCCATACACACTTGCTCTGTATTTTAAAAGTTAAATATTAGATGGAAACATCATAAATATAAATTATTAAACTGTTTAAAAGAATATTTATACCTTAAATTGATTGAAAATTTGCTCCTTCAATGAGAATGGGCAATCAGTCCAAGTCGCATAAGGGCCATCATAAAGCTTTCAGATGGCATTGGTGATTATCATCGTAGTCTTATTACCTGGCCTGAACCTGCAATTTAACAATAAAAACACATTACTATCTTAGTAAAAATGTTACAAATCAATAGACGCAAAAATAATGAATAACACTTACCCATCACCCTCAGGGACTATGATGATCCTGCCATATCGATTATAATGCACTACCTCGTCATCACCATCCGAAGCATGTGTATCAGAGGCATGTGAAGACGGTGTAGGCGGGTCAGAGCTACTGCCTCACAGGCGAAGGCCTGCAATAGATGGAGTCGATGATGAAGATGGATGCGATCCCTGTGACTGTGACATAGTTGGATGCGACCCAAGTGGATGTGATACCGATGGCTGTGACCCGAGTGGCTGTGACTCGAGTGGCTGTGACATGGATGGATGCGATCCATGTGGCTGTGATATGTAGGGATGTGATCCATGTGGATGTGATGCAGATGGCTGTGAGGCAGCTGGACTGTATGTCGGACGTATAGTCCTATGGCCCTGTGATGGAAGACTTGTTGTCTGAATGAAGGTGTACAGCTCGTGATGCTGTGGCAGCTCAGTATAGCTGTGTGGTGGAGGATAAGACATAGGCATCTCTGAAAAGGGTGGACAAGAGGGAGTATTATTTTCTACCCTCCTCTTTCCCTTCCTACCCTTTTCTCGACCCCGAGAACTAGTAGGGTCATTGTTATCTTGACCCTTGCCTGCCATCTGCATAATATAATACACATTTAGATTGAAACATATAAGAAACTAGCTATAAAACGAGAGTGCTTTAAAAACCAACTTTTTAATCCTCATCGATGTATTGTTCCTCGTCCGAGAATTCTTCGTCCTCACTTGTTTGAGCTTCATCAGTTGATTCTTCGTCCTCATTTTCTATAATTGTTACTTCATTTATATCAACTTCTTCCAATATGCGTTCAGGATATTCCAAATCATTTTCTAACTGATCGTCCACTATTTGGTGAACATTGGAGATATCGTTTTGATATGCAACATCTAACACATTCTCGACTTCCACCCTACCTACAGGCTTAGTTTTTATTACAACCCACCAATCGGACTTATTCTGCTGCAATGGATAAGGAGCATAATATACTTGCCTAACGTTATGTGCAATTATGAAAGGATCATAGCGATCATACTCCCTCGTATGATTAACCTCAATTATGTTGTATTGGTTGTGTACTCTTGTACCTCTTGTTGGATTTGGGTCAAACCACTTGCATCTAAAGAGTATCAATTTCTTATATGGTCAACCTGTATATTCTAGTTGTAATATTTCTTTGACCACACCATAATAATCAATATCTCCAACTTGGTTGCCATCACCACCTTGAACCCACACCCCGATGTTGTTGCTATTTTTATTTTTAGAGCAATCCTCTATATGAAACTTATAACCATTCACTACGTACTTAGACATTGTTGTGACCTGAAGCCAGGTCCCCAAGATATATCTTTCAAAAATTGATTTATACCATTATCTGAATTATTTACCTACATAGAGTTAAAAAAAAATTCATAAGTTAGCACAACTTATGAATCAATTTTTATACATTCACTACATATACATATATATATATACACACACACACACACACACACACACACACTTACAAACTGTTTGAACCACGTATCAAATCTCGTATATACAGCATCATGGCCAAATTGACCCACGAAGTGACTGTGACATATCAAATATTTTTAGTAGTTGCATCAATATGTAGTCACAGTAAATTTTATATTTTGATAACTAATAAATCAATACTTACTTGAGAAATGGTATAACTTCGGGACAATTTAGCAACACATGAAGTGTAGCTGACTTGTACTCCATATCACTCAAACTTCTCTTTCTAACATCCTTAGAACATCGGCCTGGTTGATTGAATATGGACATTGGTGGATATAATGGATCATTCACACATTCGACCGTGTGCCTATTGGGCCTATTCCTAGAAACATGGCACGTTACTCTCAAAATAATAAGAACAAAAATGTGCAGTTTCCTTTGCAAGATAGGCTTCGCATATAGATCCTTCAATCTTATTCCTCTGCTTAACAAATTATTTGCATTTGCCAATTGTCCTACATAATCTCATGTTAGCCAAGAATATTCAAATAAAATAGAATATTACATCAAACTTATAATATTACCTCTCAAAGGGATACATCCATCTGCATTGAACAGGCCCTTCGTGCCTCGTGTACAAGGTGTATTGGAAGGTGTTCCATCACATCAAAGAAACCACATGGGAATATTTTTTTCATCTTACTAGAAATTACACGGATGTTCTGGTCCATCCGAAGTAGGTTTTCTTCCCTTAATGTGGTAGAACACAAGTCTTTGAAAAACAAACTAATCTCTGTGATGGGTTTCCAGATTCTTTCAGGCAAACCACAAAATGAAATAGGCACTAAGGTCTCCATGAAAATATGGCAGTCATGACTTTTCAAATGGCTCAACTTCTCTACCTCCATATCTACTTTTTTTCCAAGATTCGACGCATAACCCTCAGGCACCTTCAATTTCGTAACCCAATCACAAATTTGTCATCTTTCCTCCAAAGTGAATATGTAACTTGCTTTGGGCTTGAACACCTTACCATTGTTTGCTGTCTGCAAGTATAATTCAGGCCGCGTGCAATATTCTTGTAAGTCCATTCTAGCCTTCGGGTTATCTTTTGTCTTCCCTTTAACATCCATCACTGTGTTGAACAAATTATCAAAATAATTCTTCTCAATATGCATGACATCAAGGTTGTGTCGGAGAATATTATCCTTCCAATAAGTCAACTCCCAAAATATACTCTGTTTCGTCCAATTATGATTAACACCATATCCGGGGAATCTATAAGGTGGAGCCTCAGTAACTTTACTGAAGTTCTGGACCCTCTCCCAAATTTCCTCACCTGAAAGTATCGGAGGTGGAGAATCATATTCCACTTTATTCTTTTTGAATGCATTTTTCATCCTTCTAAACTCATGATCATCAGGCAAGAATTGACGGTGACAATCAAACCATGATTGCTTTCGGCCATGTTTCAAAGTGAACGCTTTACTATTTTCCATGCAGTAAGGACAAGCTAGCTTCCCAGCAGTCATCCACCCAGACAGTATTCCATACGCAGGAAAATCATTAATAGTCCACATTAAATTAGCATGCAAATTGAAATTCTGCTTGGTTGATATGTCATATGTTTCAACACTATCATACCACAATTTTTTTAGCTCATCAATCAAAGGTTGCAAATATACATCAATCAAACTTTTCGAATTACGTGGACCGGGGATAATACAATTTAAGAATATATATGGACTAGTCATACACAACTCAGGTGGTAGATTATAAGGTGTAAGAAAGACAGGCCAACATGAATATGGTGTCGCAGATATAGAAAAAGGCGTGAAGCCATCCGCACACAGACCTAACCGAATGTTCCTTGGTTCACTAGCAAAATCTGGATATGTCCTATCAAAGTGCTTCCAAACTTTTCCATCTGAAGGATGACACATAACACCAGGTGGTCTTCTATTTTCAAAGTGCCATCTCATATGAGGAGCAGAACTCATCGACGCATATAACCTCTTTAACCTAGGTATAAGAGGTAAATAATGCATCGCCTTGACAACGACCATATTCCCGCTGGAAAGCCTCTTGAAACGAGGCTTTTTGCAAAATTTACAACTGTCTAAAGTTGCATCATCTTTATAATATAACATGCAACCATCTTCACAACAATCAATTCTCATTGACGAAAGTCCTCACTTAGAAACCAATCTCTTTGCCTTATAAAAACCACCAGGTAAGTTGATATTAGGGTCAACTAGTTCACTCATAAGGTCAATGAAAGAGTCCATGGCTGCTTGAGAAATATTCCAATTAGATTTGATACTTAGTAATCTAAATGCAACAGACAGCTCAGAGTGCGGACTTCCTTTACGTAGTGGACGACTAGCTTCCTCTAACTGTTCATAAAAATATTTTGCGTCATCATTAGGAGTTTGTTCAACATTTTCATTGGGCTCACCCCCGAAGTGCATCCCAAAAGCATCCGCAACCATATCCTGAATTCTAGAATCAAGATTTGTATTCTCCACCGACCTACTACTTTCACCAACAATCATGTTATGAAATATCCCACGGCTACCATCGATCTCTCCATGATTAGTCTACACAAAGTAATTCTCTATAAACCCCTTCCTATAAAGATAAAGCTTAACTTCCTCCAATTTTTTAAACTTCATACAATCGCACCTGACACAAGGGCACCTAATTACTCCTCCACTTTGGTATGGTGGAAGTGACATTGCACATCTAATAAAGTCATCAACCCCTTCTACAAAATCCTCCCGCAATCCCCGCCGATTAGGATAATTCCTATTGTACATCCAAGTACGATGTTCCATCTATATAAATAAAACAAGAATAAATTAATTTATTCTATAATTATAAATTAATTATATCTTTTTTAGTTAATTCAAGATAATAATTGGCTCCTAATTACACCAATTTATATCCTAAAAGTTTAATTCATATCCAAAAGGTCCAATTCATATCTTAAAAGTTTAATTCATATCCTAAAAGTTCAATTCACAAGAACAAATCCTAAAAACTAAAATTTCAATTCATATCCTACGGGTTTAAACATAAACTAACTACACTAAAGAAATTCAACCTATACCCTAAAAGTTCGATTCACAAGAATAAATTAATTTATTCTATAATTATAAATTAATTATATCTTTTTAGTTAATTCAAGATAATTATTTTTTTCCTAATTACACCAATTTATATCCTAAAAGTTCAATTCATATCCAAAAGGTCCAATTCATATCTTAAAAGTTCAATTCATATCCTAAAAGTTCAATTCACAAGAACAAATCCTAAAAACTAAAATCTCAATTCATATCCTACGAGTTTAAACATAAACTAACTAAACTAAAGAAATTCAACCCATACCCTAAAAGTTCAATTCACAAGAACAAATTAATTTATTCTATAATTATAAATTAATTATATCTTTTTTAGTTAATTCAAGATAATTATTTTTTTCTAATTACACCAATTTATATCCTAAAAGTTCAATTCATATCCAAAAGGTCCAATTCATATCTTAAAAGTTCAATTCATATCCTAAAAGTTCAATTCACAAGAACAAATCCTAAAAACTAAAATTTCAATTCATATCCTACGAGTTTAAACATAAACTAACTAAACTAAAGAAATTCAACCCATACCCTAAAAGTTCGATTCACAAGAATAAATTAATTTATTCTATAATTATAAATTAATTATATCTTTTTTTAGTTAATTCAAGATAATTATTTTTTCCTAATTACACCAATTTATATCCTAAAAGTTCAATTCATATCCAAAAGGTCCAATTCATATCTTAAAAGTTTAATTCATATCCTAAAAGTTCAATTCACAAGAACAAATCCTAAAAACTAAAATTTCAATTCATATCCTACGAGTTTAAACATAAACTAACTAAACTAAAGAAATTCAACCCATACCCTAAAAGTTCGATTCACAAGAACAAATCGTAAACCCTAGATTCTAACTAAACTATTCATGACAATACAAAGTTAATAATTCAATTCTAACTAAACTATTCAAGACAATACAAACTCAAAATTAAACACTCATCAATTAAAACTAATTCATAACTAATTGACTAATTAATAAAACTAATTAGTTAATAAAACTAATTAACAAAATTAATTAAAACAAGACCTAAACCCTAATCCTCAATAAAATGCAATGTTCAAATAATTGAAACACTAATCAATTGAAACTAATTCATAACTAATTAACAAAACCTAGAAATAATAAATAAATGGGTTGTAATTCAAACCTAGAATTTTTAGGAGATGGAGAAGGAGAGGGGCAGCAGTGGCAGTGGCAGCGGCGACAACGACGGCGCGGCGACGGCGAGGGCTGGGCGGTGGCGACGCGGGGTGGGGAATGGGATTTATGTGAGGGAAATAGAGAAGGAGAGGGGAAGGTTTTGAGTGAGGGAAATAGAGAAGAGAGGGGGAAATAAGAGAGAAATGGGGGTTTTCCCCATTTTGTAATTCTCTGATTTCAGAATTACCGATCAAAGTTGGTCGGTAATTTTGGTCGGTACATTAAGTGTTGACCGTTAAATTCTTGGTCGGTACATTAAGTTAAATTTTGGTCGGTACATTAAGTTAAATTCTTTTTTTTTATTTTTTTCTTAAAATATTATAAACTATAAAAAAATATTATAAACTACAAGCATTTATTTTATTTAACTATGCAATTATTATAAATAATTATAAACTATAAGCATAATCTTTATAAATAATTATATTAACTATTTAATTTTAATAAATTATAATAGCATCTATCTAAGTGAATTTTCTATGTTATAATTAAGTATGTGAGTAATTTCTCTCACACACACATACACTATATTGTAATTGATGCTAATAACTTCTTTTTTCATTCGTTCATCACTAATAATGCATGACATAGATTAATCGATATATAGGTCGAGACGTTTTGATGAATCATCGATTAATATTCATCGATATATCTAAGTAAGTTATAAGTCGATGAATCAATTTACAAATAGATATATTTGATGATAAAGTATATATACTAATTAGTATCTTCCCAAGTCTATCCCTAAAAGAACCCGACCCTGTGGTCCTAGCGCTTCGTGTTCTCATATATATATATACACACACACACACAAACACACTTCATTGTAATACTTTAACTATATATATAGCTTGTTCTAGTATATGTTAGTGTGTATATATATAGCTTGTTAAAGTTTGACCATGTTTGACCTATTAATTTAACTCGTTTACTTAATACTAATAGCTTCTTTCGTTTATTTAATTTGTGATCCATATATATATATATGTGTGTGTGTGCGTGCGTGTGTCAAAGATGTTTAGTATTAATTTTTTTATTTTTCATCCATTCATCACTAATAATGCATGGCATAGCTAGATTAATCGATATAGGTCGAGACGTTTTGTTTTTACTATTAGTCGATATAGGTCAAACGCTTTATTTTTAATATTCATCGATGCATCCAAGTAAGTTATAAGTCGATGAATCAATTTATAAATAGCATGTTATATATAGTATATGTTAGTGTATTCATTATTTGTATTACAAAAGTGTTAACGAATTACATTTATATTATTTAGATAGTAAATATAAAAGTAATTCGAAAGTTTGACCAATGTTGACGTAATAACCGACCAAAGTTGGTCGGTTATTTTGCAGAAAATAACAATTACCGACCAAAGTTGGTCGGTAAATGCTTCCCCTACATTAACCGACCAACGTTGGTCGGTAATTTTAAATATAAATTCTTCAATATTATAAAATATTTTAAATAATAAAATAATTATTAAAATTTAAAAAATTGGATCCAGATTACCGACCAACGTTAGTCGGTAATCCAAAAATTTTTTGTCTGACCAGCTGGGTCAATTCGTTGACCAATTTACCGACCAACGTTGGTCGGTATTTAGTTTTAAAAAAATATAAATAAAAAAAATTCTCAGTTTCCGTCCAACCTGGACGGTTTTTGATCGCTTTTTTTGACCGATCAACGTTTGTCGGAAATATTTGGTCGGTTTTTAGCAGATTTTTAGTAGTGTGTACAATAGACCCTTGTAGTCCGATCCTTTCCCGGACCCAACTGGACTGCCCTTAATTAGTTTCTTATCGTACGGGGCCTTGGTACGTACGTACATTTGTATTCTAGCCGGCTAGTTGAATTAAAATCAAGTTGCTCATTAAAGAAAAGTATAAAAAAGAATATATTTCATGAAATATTTGTATGGTAAGTCGTAACCAGAAGAATATTAACAGGTCCGTCTAAATGCCTATAAGCTGAAAAGCTCTAGATCTTATCCACAACCACAATCCTTTACTACTAACATGAGATCATAAGCAGCTGTACAAAGTTGCAAATTAAGAACTACGTATTGTTTTCTTTATATATTAATGGCCAAATACATATAGAGTCCTAAAGTTGGCATCAAATTTCACTTTTAACACTCTTGTTCCAATTAAACACTTTAACATCAGTCAATTTGTACCTATCAAACCCTCATGACTAACCAATACAAAAAATATAATGGGTGGAGTTCACGCGCCTGACATGGCAAAACTAACAAATGAAAAAGCGCCATGTGGCTTTTGAATAAAAAAAGCTTTTGAGCAAAATAAGTAAATAAAACATCAGAAGAAAAAAAGTAAAATGAATGAAGGTTGCTCGATGGCGAGGTGTGTAAGCTGAGACGAATGATGGTGATGGCGAGGTAGTGATGGAGGGAGCTGAGGTCGGCAGCAAAAATGGTGTTTTCCGGTCATCTTCTCCGGTTAACTCCGGTAGTAACTATTTTTTTTCCCTACAGAAAGCATGTAGGGAATCGATGGGCATTTTAGACCTCAATTGCAGAAGCAAACCATCACAATCTTTTTCATCTTTTGCCATTAAATGTTTTGGTATTTTTTACAGATTTCATTATTACTTCTTTAAAGTTTTTCAAGAATGTTGCATCTTCCATAGTGCTTCCTGCCTTTATAAATTACAAATGTCGCACCTAATAATACACCAGCAAAGGCAACATTGAGAAGAAACATCCGTAGGTGAAGATTGAAGAGGAAAACGATGTCCGATATAGTTGTTAATGGAGGCGGTGACTGTTAAAATAGTAAATGTGGAAAACTAATGTGATCAGGGGAGGAGAAACAAAGACTGAAAAATAAAAATTTTGGAGTCTCACGCTCCTAGAAGAAGTGTTTGTACACGCATTGTGCCACATAAGTTGTATGTATCTAATAGGTACAGTTTAAATGTAGTACTAAGTGTTTGATGGGAGACGCTGTTAGTTGAGGTGTCTAAGTGAAAATCAGAGCCAAGTTTAAGGGGCTGGCTATGTATTAGGCCTATATTAATTGTTGATTTAATTTAAGCTTGTTTTGAGTAATGAATTTCTGGAATAAACGTTGAAAGCATACAGGTAAAGGGAAGTTCAAAGTTCTTATTTATGGCACATTAGAAATAATAGTATAAGTCTTATAAAGTACAACCTTGCAACTGCAATTCAAGGTGTAAGGTGTAAAGGTAAACAGGACGAGTTTTTGCTGCTGCACCTTCTCCCATGATTTGCAGCTCTTGTGTTATGAACCGTTGAGCAAAGCAAACACTGTTGTATTAATTCAAATAAAAATACTAGGGGACACTTGCTGCTACAAAAATAAGGAAATACAGAAAGAGATAAACAAAAAGAAACAGGAGAGAGGAAACAAAGTCACAAACCATAGAGGAAGAGGGAATTTCTTAACAACTTTTAACCTCCTTTCCACTACTTGTACTATTCTATATATACTAGATATGATCCCCAATACTAATACTATGATGCCTTGCACACCAAATCCTTAGCACTCCAGACGTAATCAACTCCTTAGCCAGTACTCCAAACGTAATCAACCAACTTTTGGGTTGATTTTCTTATTCTCTGACTTCTTCTTGGCAGATCTTATAGCCCAGTTGCCAATTCCTCTTGCAGCCCACTTTCCACATTGAGCCCATCAGTATTATTGGCTATAACAATACCCCCATCTCCAAATTAAATCTTGTCCTCAAGGTTCGAGTTTATCTATTGCGTATCATCTTGAAATTGTAAGGGTGTAACTTGATTTTTAGGGGTGCCAACACACTTGCGCAATATCGAAACATGAAACACATGATGTATTCTTGTTTCCTCAGGCAATTCTAACTTGTAAGCCACCAAGCCCACCCGCTTCAGTACCTTGAAAGGTCCAAAATAGCGTCGTCCCAATTTATGGTATCGTTGAAGTCATATGGAATGTTGTCGATAGGGCTTCAACTTTACATATACCCAATCACCCACCACGAACTCAACATGCTCACGTTTTCTATACGCATACTCTTTCATTTTCCGTTGAGTCTTGGCGAGGTAGTGCTTCAAAAGTTCCATCACTTTACCACACTGCAACAAAAAATTTTCTAACAGATCATTGGAGCTGCTTCCCAAGGCATAACGTACCAAAGTAGGGGCTCACGACCATAAAGAACCTGAAAAGGAGTCATGCCCGCCGATGTCTGATAAGCTGTGTTATACCAATATTCCGCCCAAGGCAAAAGGGGAAATAATTCATACGGGCTGTCAGACACAAAATAACGTAAATATTATTTGACACACCTATTTAACACTTTAGATTGTCCATCGGTCTGAGGGTGATACGCCGAACTCATTGATAATATAGTGTCTTGCAACCTATGAATATCCTTCCAAAAAGAATTCATGAACCTCGGATCACGATCAGTGATTATGATTTTTGGATGGCCATGAAGTCGAACAATTTCTGAGACAAAAGCCATGGCGACAATTTGAGCAGTGAAGATGGAAGGAAGAGCGATAAAGTGAGCATATTTCGATAATCTGTCCACAATAGTCATAATGGTGGCCTTCCCATTAGAGCTCAGCAAACAAGTGATAAAATCCATGGTGATTTCTTCAAAAACCAGATCATGGATTAGTAATGGCTGTAACAGTCCAACTTGTTGCTTCAATTGATCTTTCATCTGTTGGTAAACTTGACACGAAGCCACAAAGGTCTGAACATCTTTTCGCATTCCCTTCCAAAAGAAATTGGAGGAAAGGCGGTGGAAAGTGCATGCAACCCCTGCATGATCACCAACCAAGGAAGAATGAAATTCACCAAGCAACTGCAAACGAATGGTAGAATCAGAAAGTACCACCAAACACCCTCGAAAGAGTAGCAGCCCAGCACGAAAAGAGTTATCACCTGCCCCATTTGTGAAATTTTACACTAGCTGTGGCACTGCTAAAAGCTCGGGATGAGACTAATTTTCGCCGCTGCAATTCACTGACAATATCAAATATGTGACCTGAAATAGCTAGGAATGAGGCTTCAGGAGTCCGTGACAAAGCATCAGCAGCCAAGTTAATTTTTTCGGGCTTGTAAAGTATCTTGAAATCATACCCCACCAACTTGTTTAACCATTGTTGTTGCTCTAGAGTTTGAATCACTTGATTCGTCAAATTTTTCAAAGACTGTTGATCGGTATAAATTGTGAATCGCCTTCCTAGGAGATACTGCCTCCATTTGCTGACAGCTTGAATTATGGCAAACATCTCCCTATGATAGGTGGATGCTTTGCACATACGAGGACATAGTTTGTGACTGTAGTAAGTGATAGGGTGTCCCTTTTGAGAAAGAAAAGCTCCAACGCCCGTACCGGATGCATCTGTTTCGAGATGAAATTCCAATGAAAAATCTGGAAGGGAAAGGACTAGAGTGGATCCTAAAGCCTGCTTGAGTGTCTCGAAAGCAACCTGTGCCTGTTCGTTCCACTGGAAGGGTTCCTTGCAAAGACAATTTGTCAAAGGTCCAGCAATGGTAGCATACTGACGAATAAATCTCCGGTAATAGCCCGCAAGGTCCAAAAAACTATGAATCTCTTTCATATTTCGAGGGCTAGGCCATTGCAAGATGGCTTGAATTTTAGTAGGATCTACTACCAAGCTATTTGCTTAAATCACATGCCCTAAATAATCAGTCTGGTCTTGCCCAAACAAGCACTTCGACTCTTTTTGCAACCAACTGATGGTCTCTCAGTAGTTGGAGAACCAAGTGTAATTCCCATGATCCACTGTAAACTAGAATATTGTCGAAGAATACTAAAACGAATCGTCGAAGATGTGTCCTAAACACCTTATTCATGGTAGCCTGAAATATTGACTGAGCATTGGATAACCCGAAGGGCATGACTAAGAACTCATAATGGCCCTCATGAGTTCGAATTACTGTTTTTGGTACATCTTTGTGTCGGACACGAATTTGGTGATAGCCTGATAATAAATCTAACTTTGAGAAATACCTCGCGCCATGGAGCTCATAAAACAACTCATCAATGGTCGGGATAGGGAAACGATCCTTTAGGTTATAGCATTTAGGGCGCGATAATCCACACAAAATCTCTATGTGTTGTCCTTTTTGCGCAGTAACAATATTGGAGAAGAGAAGGGACTAGTGCTAGGCCGAATCACTCCTTCCTTCAACATCTCAGAGACAAGTTGTTCCATCAATTACTTTTGAAAATAAGGATATCTGTACGATTTCACATTCACTGGACCTGCTTGAGGCTGCAAGTGAATTGCATGATCTTGAGGTTTAGATGGAGTTAAACCTTGCGGTTTACAGAAAATATCTTTGAAAGTATGGAGTAGAGACTAAAATTTCGCAAGATAATTTAGGGTTGCGGGTGTTATATCAGCTACTAACTCAAGCCGGTAATAACATTTTATGCCATCCACTTCTGCCAATCGTCGAATACTCTGTAATTGGACTGGCTGAACGTCAATGGGTGGTTCCCCATTTCATCTGTAACAATTGCCACCAAGGAAAAAATCGAAGATACGCTCATGATAGTCAGTAACCACCGGACCTAATGTGGCTAACCAAGATACCCCTAAAACTACTTCCGCATCATTTAAATCCAAGACATAAAGGTCCAAAATCAAGCTACATTCCTGGACCAACAACTTCACATTTCTTACTACTCCCGTACAAGGAAGCCTTTGACCACTGCCAACTATAACCGAAAATCGAGGTGTGGCTTCCACCTTTAGATTCAAAAACTTAGCAGTACGGGATTGAATAAAGTTATCTGTGCTTCCCCCATCCACATGGACATGAGAACCATTAATTTCACCTTTAAAACGCAGGGTAGTGGAGGAATTCCTACCTGTCAATGCATGATATGAAATCGTAAAGTGCTGCTGGACCTCGAGACATTGTAATTCCTCAGCTAAAATTTCATTTGTAACAAAGGAATCTAGAGCAATGTTAGGATCCAACGGACCCTCTTCTAATAGAATAAGCTGAGGTAATGTTTTATATTTGTGACCCGGTGAATAGCGTTCATCGCAGTAATAGCAAAGCCCCTTTTCACGTCGTTATTGCGCTTCCGTTAGTGAGAGGCAACTTAGTGTTTGAGGATTTGGACGTGGAGTGAAAGGAAACAAGGGCTGTGGATGGTGGGGTGGGCAAAATGGGTTGAGATTTAGTGTATGATGGCTTAGAATAAGTGGGCCCTTTTCACAATTAATTTGTTGTTCATGGGTATGGGCCAGGGAAATTGTTTGGTCTAAGGTGGTAGGGTTATGAGCCACTACTGAGGACTGGATATCAGGCCTAAGCCCAGAAAGAAATATCTGTATCAACCAGTGATCGGAAATACTTACTGTTTCGTTTGATAAGGCCTCAAATCGAACTTGATAATCAGCGACGATGGTGGATTGCCGTAGCTTTGCTAAATGGCCTTCGGGACCCAGAACTTGCCGCTTCTTAAAACGAATGACCATTTTTTTAGCAAAATGGTCCGTGTCGACCAATTGCTTGTTATGATGCAGCCATCAGAACCACTCAAGGGCCTCACCGTCGAGATAAAAGGAAGCCACAGTGAGCTTCTTATTCTCATCAATGGAACAAAAATTAAAATAGCGCTCAAACTAGAAGACCCAAGCCTCTGGGTTATCGCTATGAAAATGACTTATCTCAATCAAAGCACGTTTGTGACGGAGCTAGCAGTAGACGAAAGAGCGATGGCACCCAACGCCGTAATCTGAGAAGGAACATCAAATGTTGGCCTAAGATAAGTAATTAAGGCTGCCATCTGAGACACTATTTCCTACATAAAAACAATGATTCGATTCCACAACCGAACGAAACGATGCCATGTCCGATGACGGAATGGAGCTACAGTCAGGAGTGGACTGTGAAGGGTCAGCCATGGAATGTTTTGGATCACCTATGGAAGATAAACAACGAAAGCACCAAAATGTATTGAACTGTTGAGCAAAGCAAACACTGTTGTATTGATTCAAATAGAAATACCAGTACAATAAGGTTAGGGGATATTTGCTGATACAAAAATAAGAAAATACAGATAGAGATAGATAGAAAGAAACAGGAGAGAGGAAACAGAGCCACAGACCACAGAGGGAGAGGGAATTTCTTAACAACTTTTAACCTCCTTTCCACTACTTGTACTATTCTATATATACTAGATATATTCCCCAATACTAATACTATGATGCCTTGTACACCAAGTCCTTAGCCATCACTCCAAATGTAATCAACTCCTTAGCCAGCACTCCAAACGTAATCAACCAACTTTTGGGTTGGTTTTCTTATTCTCTGACTTCTTCTTGGCAAATCTTCTAGACCAGTTTCCAATTCCTCTTGCAGCCCACTTTCCACATTAAGCCCATCAATATATTGGCTATAACAATACCCCTTCTCCAGATTGAACCTTGTCCTCAAGGTTCGAGTTTATCTATTGCGTATTATTTTAAAGTTGTAAGGGTGTGACTTAATTTTCAGGGGTTCCAACACACTTGCGCAATATCAAAACATGAAACACATGATGTATTCTTGCTTCCTCAGGCAATTCTAACTTGTAAGCCACCAAGCCCACCCGCTTCAGTACCTTGAAAGGTCCAAAATAGCATCGTCCCAATTTATGGTGTCATTGAAGTCGCGTGGAATGTTGTCGATAGGGCTTCAACTTTACATATACCCAATCACCCACCACGAACTCAACATGCTCACACTTTCTATCAGCATACTCTTTCATTTTCTGTTGAGTCTTGGCGAAGTTGTGCTTCAAACGTTCCATCACTTCATCATGCTGCAACAAAAAAAATTCTAACAGATCATTGGAGCTACTTCCCAAGGCATAAAATACCAAAGTAGGGGGCTCACGACCATAAATAACCTGAAAAGGAGTCATGCCCGCCGATGTCTGATAACCCGTGTTATACTAATATTCCGTCCAAGTCAAAAGGGAAAACCATTCACGGGGGTTGTTAGATACAAAACAACGTAAATATTGTTTGACACACCTATTTAACGCTTCTGATTGTCCATCGGTCTGAGGGTGATACGCCGAACTCATTGACAATGTGGTGCCTTGCAACCTATGATTCTCATTCCAACAAGAATTCATTAACCTCGGATCACGATCAGTGATTATGATTTTTGGATGGCCATGAAGTCGAACAATTTCTGAGACAAAAGCCATGGTGACAGTTTGAGCAGTGAAGGTGGAAGGAAGAGCGATAAAGTGAGCATATTTCGATAATCTTTCCACAATAGTCATAATGGTAGCCTTTCCTTTAGAGCTCGGCAAACAAGTGATAAAATCCATTGTGGTCTCTTCAAACACCAGATCAGGGATTGGTAATGGTTGTAATAGTCCAACAGGTTGCTTCAACTGATCTTTCATCTGTTGGCAAACTTGACACGAAACCACAAAGGCTTGAACATCTTTTCGCATTCCCTTCTAAAAGAAATTGGAGGAAAGGCGGTGGAAAGTGTGTGCGACCCCTTCATGACCTCCAACCAAGGAAGAATGTAATTCACCAAGTAACTACAAACGAAGGGTAGAATCAGAAGGAACCACCAAATGCCCTCGACAGAGTAGCAGTCCATCACGAAAAGAATAGTCAGCTGCTCCATTTGTGGAATTTTGCACTAATTGTTGCACTGCTAAAAGCTCAGGATGAGACTGTTTTTCGCGCTCCAATTTAGTGACAATATCAAATTTGCGACCTGAAATAGCTAGGAATGAGGCTTCGGGAGTCCGTGACAAAGCATCCGCAACTAAGTTATTCCTCCCGAGCTTGTAAAGTATCTTGAAATCATACCCCACCAACTTGCTTAACCATTGTTATTGCTCTGGAATTTGAATCAATTGATTCGTCAAATTTTTCAAAGACTGTTGATCGGTATAAATTGTGAATCGCCTTCCTAGGAGATAATGCCTCCATTTGCTGACAGCTTGAGTTATGGCAAATATCTCCCTATGATATGTGGATGCTTTGCACATACAAGGACATAGTTTGTGACTGTAGTAAGCGATAGGGTGTCCTTTTTGAGAAAGAACAACTCCGACGCCCATACCGGATGCATCTGTTTCAAGATGAAATTCCAATGAAAAATCTGGAAGGGCAAGGACTGGAGTGGATCCTAAAGCCTGCTTGAGTGTCTCAAAAGCAACCTGTGCATGTTCGTTCCACTGGAAGGGTTCCTTGTGAATCAAATCTGTCAAAGGTCCAGCAATGGTAGCATACTAACGAATAAATCTCCGGTAATAGCACGCAAGGCCCAAAAACTAGGAATCTCTTTCACATTTCGAGGGCTAGCCATTGCAAGATGGCCTGAATTTTTGTGGGATCTATTGCCAAGCCATTTGCTGAAATCATATGCCTTAAATAATCAATCAGGTCTTGCCCAAACAAGCACTTAGACTCTTTTTGCCACCAACTGATGGTCTCTTAGTAGTTGGAGAACCAAAGGCAAGTGCTCCAAGTGTAATTCCCATGATACAATGTAAACTAGAATATCGTCGAAGAATACTAAAACGAATCGTCGAAGATGTGGCCTAAACACCGTATTCATGGTGGCCTGAAATATTGACGGAGCATTGGATAACCCAAAGGGCATGACTAATAACTCATAATGGCCCTCATGAGTTCAAAATGCTGTTTTTGGTACATCTTTGGGTCGGACATGAATTTGGTGATAGCCTGATAATAAATCTAATTTTGAAAAATACCTCGCGTCATGAAGCTCATCAAATAACTCATCAATGGTTGGGATAGGGAAACGATCCTTTACGGTGATAGCATTTAGGGCGCGATAATCCACACAAAATCTCCATGTGCCATCCTTTTTGCGCACTAAGAATACTAGAGAAGAGAAGGGACTAGTGTTAGGCCGAATCACTCCTTTCTTCAACATCTGAGAGAAAAGTTATTCCATCAATTGCTTTTGAAAATAGGGATATTTGTACGGTTTTACATTCACTGGACCTGTTTGAGGCTGCAAGTGAATTGCACGATCTTGAGGTTTAGATGGAGTTAAACCTTGCGGTTAACAGAAAATATCTTTGAAAGTATGAAGTAGAGACGACAATTCCGCAGGATAATTTAGAGTTGTAGGTGCCGTATCAGCTACTAACTCAAGCCGGTAATAACATGCTATGCCATCCACTTCTTCCAATCATCGAATACTCTGTAATTGGACTGGTTGAACGTCAATGGGTGGTTCCCCATTACATCTGTAATGATTCCCACCAAGGGAAAAGTTGAAGATACGCTCATGATAGTCGGTAACCACCGGACCTAATGTGGCTAACCAAGATACCCCTAAAACTACTTCCGCACCATATAAATCCAAGACATAAAGACCCAAAATCAAGCTATATTACTGGACCAACAACTTCACATTCTGTACTATTCCCGAACAAGGAAGCCTTTGGCCATTGTCAACTACCACCGAAAATCGAGGTGTGGTTTCCACCTTTAAATTCAAAAACTTAACAGCACGGGGTTGAATAAAGTTATCTGTTCTTTCCCCATCCACGAGGACATGGACATGAGAACCATTAATTTCACCTTTAAAATGCAGTGTAGTAGAGGAATTCCCACCTACCAATGCATGATATGAAATCGTAGAGTGCTGCTGGACCTCGAGACATTGTAATTCCTCTGCTAAAATTTCTTCTGTAACAAAGGAATCTGGAGGAATGTTAGGATCCAAAGGACCATCTTCTAATAGAAGAAGCTGAGGTAATGTTTTAAATTTATGACCCGGTGAAAAGTGTTCATCGCAGTAATAGCAAAGCCCATTTTCACGTTGTTGTTGCACTTCCGGTGGTGAGAGATGTTTCAGATGCAGCTCAGTGTTTGAGGATTTGGACGTGGAGCGAAAGGGAACAAGGGTTGTGGATGGTAAGGTGGGCAAAATGGGCTGATATTTAGTGTATGATGGCTTAGAATAAGTAGGCTATTTTTCACAATTAATTCGTTTTTCATGGGTATGGGCCAGGGAAATTATTTGGTCTAAGGTGGTAGGGTTATGAGCCACTACTGAGAACTGGATATCAGGCCTAAGCCCAGAAAGAAATGTCTGTATCAACCAGTGATCGGAAACACTTACCGTTTCATTTTATAAGGCCTCAAATCGAGCTTAATTATCAGCGACAGTGGTGGATTGCTGCAGCTTTGTTATACGGCTTTCGGGACCCAGAATTTATCGCTCCTTAAAACGAATGACCACTTTTTCAGAAAAATGGTCCTAGTCGACCAATTGCTTGTTACGATGTAGCCATCGGAACCACTCAAGGGCCTCACCGTCGAGATAACAGGAAGTTACAATGAGCTTCTCATTCTCATCAATGGAACAAAAATTAAAATAACACTCAACCTGGAATACCCAAGCCTCTGGGTTATCTCCATGAAAACGACTTATCTCAATCGAAGCACGTTTGTGATGGAGAAGAGGCGATGCACCACTAGCAGTAGACGCAGGAGCGATGGCACCCGATGCCGTAATCTGAGAAGGAACACCAACTGTTGGCCTAAGATGAGCTGTTAAGGCTGCCATATGAGACACCATTTCCTGCATAAAACGTTGATTTGATTCCACAACCGAACAAAAAGCTTCCATGTCCGACAATGGAATGGAGCTACGGCCAGGTGTGGACTGTGAAGGGTCAGTCATGGAATGTTTTGGATCACCCATGAAAGATAAACAATGAAAGTACCAAAATATTGTGAATTGTTGAGCAAAGCAAGCATTGTTGTATTGATTCAAATAGAAATACCAGTACAATAAGGTTAGGGGACACTTGCTGCTACAAAAATAAGGAAATACAGATAGAGATAGACAGAAAGAAACAAGAGAGAGGAAACAGAGCCACAGACCATAAAGGGAGATGAAATTTCTTAACGACTTTTAACCTCCTTTCCACTACTTGTACTATTCTATATATACTGGATATGGTTCCCAATACTAATACTATGATGCCTTGTACACTAAGTCCTTAGTCAGCACTCCAAACGTAATCAACTCCTTAGCCAGCACTCCAACGCAATCAACCAACTTTTAGGTTGGTTTTCTTGTTCTCTGACTTCTTCTTGGCATATCTTATAGCCCAGTTGCCAATTTCTCTTGCAACCCACTTTCCACGTTGAGCCCATCAGTATTATTGGCTATAACATCTTGTCTTAATTCAATGCATGTTTTACACAATGCAAGATGATATGATTACATTTTCAAATTATTGACTCAAATTCATCATTCTTTACCTCCAATGTTTTTGTACACATGGATACATTAATGTTCTTCTTTGTTCTTTTAATAGCATGGACAAAGTTGCTCAGGTAGTAGTTTGAACTGTAGGGATGGCAATGGGGTGGGGCGGGGTGGTTGCGGGGCGGGTTCAATTTTAACCCGCAAAGATTCAACCTCCCCGCCCATCCCTGCCCCACCCCACATAGCAAATTTTTCTGTTTTCAACCCGTCCCACACCGCCCCGCATAAACCCGCCAACTTAAATAATTTTTTTTCCCTTTTTAGCATTTAATTAGTAGATATTTTTACTCAGATGATGAGAAATCTTACTTTTCTTTTAAAGGCTTTTTGACAACAAACTGTAAAAAACTTTTGGACTATGATTTGCAATCTTTGTGATATGTACTGTGATTGTAGTAATTAACACTAAAATTAAGTTGCAGTCTAATTAATAATTATACAGGAATATTTCACGTTGGTCAACTTTTCCTACGTTTTGTTACCACAAAATCTTCGAAATTCTGGGCTGCTAATCATAGGACTAATGATTTTCGTATACAGGGGTTGTTTGAATAATTTTTTGGAATAACATTTCAGAAATAAGCTTTTGATTAAGTTTTTGGTAGTTATTATTTTAAGAATTTTGCGATTAAATTTCATGGGTGGTCATTTAACTTTGTATTCATTACCCAAAAGTCACTTTTCTTTCTTTTGTTACGTAAAAATCATTCAATTTTGTGTTCATTACCCAAAAGTCATTTTTCTTTCTTTTGTTATACAAAAATTATTTTACTATACTCTAGTTAACACAATAATCACTTTGATCATATTTTATAAACATTTCACCTGAAAAGTCTATTATGCCCTTGACATTATAAATTCCTCATTTATGTAATACCTCATATAATATACTTTTACCCAGATATTTTAGTTATAATTAAAATAAATTAATATTATTTTTATAATATATTCGTACATTTAATTTTTCTTAATATTAATTTCAAGATATATAAATAGCATTATTAAATTTGTTAGTAATATTACCGTGAACAAATCTCAAGTCCACGTTCTTAATCATGCTTAATGAAATATGTGTAACAAAATTAAAATATCAAAGCTCATTGATTTATTAGTCAAGCCATACCCATTAATTTAATAAATAAAATACCTACATTTAGCAAAATGACACATCAAATTAACACTTTCAAATAAATAATATTAACAGATAAAACTTTAAAAAACTTAATATTAAACACAAATATCTTTGAAACTTCTTTTAAAAATTTTATTGACTATAGAAAAACTATCATTTGTTAAACAAATCTATTTTTATTATTTTAAATAAACATTAAAAAATAAATATTTTTTTATCATTTCTATATTTAAAATATGTTCATGTTTGAATATGATTAAACAAATTGAGTGCCATAAAAAATTTAAATATATGGATATATTATAAAAATAATAAATAAAATAATTTAAAGTATTTTTAATTATAAGTAAAATATCTACGTAATAATATGTTATATAGTATATAATATAGAAGGTGATTTATAATGTCAAGGACATAATAGACTTTTCAAGTAAAACTATTATAAAACCTGGCCAAGATGACTTTTGTGATAAATAGAGCAAAGTAAAATAATTTTTGTATAACAAAAGAAAGAAAAGTGACTTTTTAGTAATAAACACAAAGTTGAATAATTTTTATGTAATAAAAAGAAGAAAAATGACTTTTGCGTAATGAACACAAAATTGAACGACCATCCATGAAATTTACTCGAATTTTGCTCTATTTTCAGAAAGAAAAAGAAAATAAACTTTTGATAAGTTTCAAGCTACAAACCTTTTGGAAAGAATCATCCAACCAAACAAGTGAGGAAATATTCAGAAAACATCCAGCACGATCACAACTGCAACCCGCCCCGCCCCGCCCCGCCCCGCGTACATTTTGTTAAAAGATGTTTGAACCCGTCCCGCCCTGCACCCGCATATCCTATAACCCCGCCCCGCCCCGCCCCGCCCCGCCCCACCTCGTTGCCATCCCTAGTTTGAAGACATTGGAGTAGTTTGAAAATATTGGAATAGTTTAAAGATATGATCCTTTGCATTCTCTTAAAATAGCAGGGATATATAAGGTTCTTCAACAAGTAGGTTTTTGATTTCCCTTTTTTTCTTTCCATGTGTATATACAATTACAATGGATTATGGAGCATTGCATACTTTGTTGAATAAACTATTTGATAATGAAAACTTTCTATAGAATTTTGTTTAAGAGCATTTGGTGGTGTTTATTTATAATTTTAAAGTTTTTGGGAAATTAGTGGGAAAACAACTGGCTATTGCATTTTATTATAAATAAACAAAAAATAAAAGGCCGCTTCAGCGGCGACCCAAACTGCCACGAAAAGTAAAATCCTTTTGTGGCGACTAGAATGTCGCCACTGAACGTCTTTTCTGGCAACTTCTCCTCCTCCGCCACCTCTCCACCAGACCCAAGAAAAAAGAACACTACTCTATCTACCTTGACCTTTCAAGAAGAAGACGAAAAAAGTCAATATATCAGTATCATCAATAAAAATCATAGAAAAGAAAAAGCATCACAAGAACCAGAAAATAGATGAAAAGCAAAACAATAACCAGTAGATAAAGCCCGGCACTAAGAGGAACGAAAGAGTAGTGTGAACTCAACATTAACCAACAGACTAGCCTCACTCTGGTGCGCCATAGAAATATGCATAACTACCTCCTAAACTTAAAACCTTAATGCTCGACCTCCACCACTTCCCGACTATGGTAAAATGGAGCCCTGGACAGAGAAATTTGTTATGGTTTTGAAGAGTGGGATTTCACATGCTATTGGGTTATTTCTGGTAGAGAAGTGGGTTGGGGATCTTCTATCATATGATCCCGATTCCCGAGAGCAAGGAATTTAAGGATTTTGGTATCCATGGTTAGGAAAGATTCATTCTTCTTGAGCAAGTATGTTGAGAGTCTATCTAGTGTTGCTTGACGCAAGCATTCTTACAATCTCAACTAGAATACTCATGCATTGAGATGGAGCTGTCTGGTATTCGAGTGTCATTTTCGCAACAACTAGTCTTTGTGATTAGCCTTATATTCTGGTCTCCATGTGTTTGTTTATGACAGCTAGCTATAAAGCTCAAATCCAGCCCCAGGTGATACTATTTTGAAAACTTATGCAGTAGAGTTTGTCAGGGATTTAATCATTTATATATCAACTTATAGTAGCATTATAGAATGACTATGGCATCCTTACTTACCTTGTTATAACCTATGTTACTTTGCTCCATTTTTGGACCTTGTAATCAGTTCAACTATGCACTTCATTTGCTCTTTTACTTCATCTTTAACCGAGACTAGTAATATTAATTCACACAAGACATGATCAACCATACTAAGAAACGACTTGATTGCCACACAAGATATCTTTGGTTGAAGCCAGGCCACACTTGGAACGTGCACATTCAAAAAATCGATCCCCTAGTTTTCCTTACCCAGCATCGTATATTATTTGGTCAGATCAGTAGCTTCAAGGAAAATGGAACTGGAAAGGAGACAACACATGAATGGCCAAAGAACGCCAAATATATTGCCACATTAGATTACACGTGATGTGATACATATGTTAGGGTAAGAGGAACTCCAACTACTGTACTATTTTCAAGTTACATACTGACTATTAACAGTTGGAATAGAACTAATGATGCTTCCACAACAACATTATGGATTCTTGACGGGCGTATTCTGTAGCTCCCAACAACAGCGCTGATCGAAGAACTGCATTGAATTATCCATGGACCTTCCTCTCTTTCGCGCTCATTAGGAGAAATGAAACCAAAATGCCCTCTGGGTTTAACTTCTAGTGACTACTGCAGTGTTCATGAACTGTTCTCAATCACTATACTCAGATGATGATTCTGAATCTTTATTTGGGTTTTCAACAAGTTCTCCATCCATCAATCTATTCCCTTCTTCCTCAGACTCGGCATCAAAGTATCTTTGGACATTTTCATCGGCCAATCCATCTTCCTCATCCTCTTCATCATGGTCATCCTCGTAATCATCAACATCATCTCCATCGGCAGGTTCAGTACCATAGTCATCAGCCATTAAATTTTCATAATCATCACCGGTTGCTTGACCATTATCATCTTCAGTTCCTGATGTTCCAGGATCGCTGTCATTATCAGGTGCCTCAAATTGATCTGCTGCTGTTTCTTCATCTTCTTTCCAATTTTGCTGACTGGGGATGGGCACTTTCTCTACAGCAGCATTTTCGACATTCTTGACTGGCTTTTGCCTATTACGAACAGAGCGACGACCTCTTTTACGTCGTGCTTTTCCACGGTCTCGACTTTTCCAGGCTGGGAGGTGGTCAAATCTGCCACTGTTCTTTGTAGAAGTTCTCTGAGCAGATTCAGATTTGGATGCACTGATTTTCCTCTGAAATCTGCCTCCATGGACACGACTATGAGCTCCTCTTACATGATTACGACCCTGTCCTGAATTACCATGTCTGCCTCCTACCTTAACTGAGAAATCTGGTTCTAGATTTTCATATTCAAGAGGAGCTTCAGCAGATATAATCCCCGCAACTCTCTTCATATCAGCATAATTTGTTTTAAGCGTCTGAGGCATATAGGGAAAGATTCAAACGTGTAAATGAAGCCAACCAGCAGAAGCTTGAAAAATTTAGAGATGCAACACGCTCTAAAGCAGGAAAGGAACCGCTAGCTCATTGATTTGAAGCATGCAAGCTAAGAGTCCAAAATTATTATTTAGTGCCAAAACAAAGTGGGTCCTTTAAAAAGCAGAATCAGATGCTAACGTCCTCCACAGAGCTAAACCTTTTAAAAGAAATTTGGAAGCCAAAACCAGTAAAGCATAGACCATCATTAGGATACATTTGGTGTAATTTAAAACATTATCATGTAATTCAAATGAGGGGAATGTTTCATCAGCTGTATTCTGGAGGCGTGCAAGAGAAATGAAATCTTTATAATAAAATTACACATGCATTTTAAGCGCAAACATCCCTGAAATCTGATAAGCAGCTATCTTTTACGTCAGTACATCAGAAAGAGATGCTTACAGTGAAATTTGCAGATTCTTTGTCTTTTAGAGAATCAGCTTTCTGTTGCTGCGTATAACAGAGGGAGGAATCAAGTTCCATAAGCCTTAGTGCAACAGCAGATGTCGTGTGAGGAACCCAAGGTAACACCGCCATCCTGTCTAGATTGGAGTTGCTAACAGCACCCAACAACTCAGTTGTAGTTTCATAATCTGACATTAAATACTCCCTTTTGATAGAATCTTCCAACAACGTCAGAATCTAAGAGATACAAACAGGAAAAGGTGGTTAACAACATTGCATTCAGATTTAGAGAACTTCTACGGTAAATGTGCTAGAAGAACCCAATGATAGAAAGGAAAAGACAACAATAAGGTCACATAGGGTGTGCTTTTCATTATTGATGCTTAAGCAGTGAGTCTCGGTAATTATTATGTCTCTCCGTAAATATTCTCTCTTTTTTTATGAAGAGATCTCTGTATATTTTGGTAAGTTGATAAGAATGATCAGCAAGTCCAATGTGTCAAAAACAGATTATCGACAAACAGAGGACCTGAAGTAGGTCACCAGCTGCTGAAGCAATATGCAACTTCAAACCCCAGGATCTTCGATATACCTCTGACCAAACAGGCTCAAGAGCTTCAGGAGGAATGCAGGCCTATAAAGCAAATATCACCTTCCGTTAAATCAAAAGCGCATACTGATGAAGTCACAAGTAATATGTTTGTTCAGAAGTCAATATGGGAGAGCGCAACCAGATCTGATAGTAGAAAAGAGTATGTTACCTCCATTGAAGCTAACTGTGCTCTTTGCAATCTAATTCGAAGAGGAGGTGCTGAGTCTGAGATAAGAGGCCGAAATAGATCCTCCAATTTGTCTTTGCATTGAGCTACATGCTCCATAAAACATGAAGTCTTTGCTAGACTGAATGTCGTATGACAACAATGACAGTGGTTATCTTCCAAGAAGTACGTGTCATGGCAATTATTACAAATACTGATCAACGTTTCACATCTCATCTTTCCATACTTCCTTGCACATAAAAACTGGGTATTAACACATTCTTCCCACATCCACTTCTCTAGATCTGCATATCTACTCAAGGCATCAGAGTTCTCCATTTTGTTCCTCCCAATCCCAATAAGAAAGGAAGTTGAAGGTTCTGGTGTTTCGCAGTTTGAGATGCAGATTGTGCTTTTAGGGCTACCGGTTTTTGAACAACAATCATTGCTAGGTACTGTTTCAGAAGTATCCGCTTTGACGAGATTTGAAACTTTAGCTTCAGTGTACACATACCTCCTAGAAGTTTCCTTGAAAGTTGCTTCAATATTTTGAAGCATTGAATGCAAATGTGATTCTCTAATTCCACGTACATCCAAAGAAGCCATTAAAGCATTGAAATCCTACACGTAGAAGAAATAGATTTTCATAAATGAATATTTAAGAGCCTTGATCATGAGCCTATAGTATGTTTGAGAGCACAAACAAATGAAGATGGAGACCAAAATGTTAATTCATTAGCTTAAGAAATATAACCTAACAAATTTAGAAAAGGGAAACATAATCCAAAAAATCCTACTGTGAAAGACAAGGGAGGAATGGGGGTCTGAGTGAGAGACCTTGCAATCAACAGTTGTGAGGAATAGGGAATGACGGAACATATATCCTCTCTTCATGGCCGAGACTCTTCTCTCTCTTCTTCTTCCTAAGACTCCACCACCCCCATCAAGAGCCAAGCTTCCCGCGTCCAAACCCCAGTGAAGTTCTCCGGCAACCGAGTTCTCACGCGCCCTCACGCGCGGCCAACTCGCCTGTTTTTCCAGCGAGATCTCAGCCACGCGCCGGCGCATGTGGCTTTTTCCGGCGACTTTTCAAATTTTTTTCTTCAGGCGGTCTCTTCTCGAGGCTTTTCCGAGCCTTCCCGTTTTAGTTTCACCAAAATCTGACGACTTTTTCTTTTTCCCGCCATTAAACCCCAGATTTCAGCGATTGTTTCCTTTGTTCAGTACCAGAAAACCTTCCTCCCTTCGTATATATTGTTTTCACCCACTGTGATTACTGATATTCTAACTATTGAGGCTTTTTCCGGCCAGATCTAACTTCCTCTTTTTTGGGACAACCGTATTTAGAATATGATGGATTCTACAGAGAGAAGCTCTTTCTTCTCTTTAGAATCTAGAAAACTGAAAAACATGTCTTTTATCAAAGCTGTCTCTTGGCCAGCCCTAGAACTTGGGGGAAGATGCCATCGAAAGCTCGACGTAGGGCAGGAGCCGCACTTCTCGATGTCTGAGGAGCACACTCTCAGGCGCAAGGGTTTCTTGGAATCTAGTCTCATTGGGTCTTTCTCCAAATGGGTTGGTTCTCCAGAGGCTGTTAGGATCTGGGCAGCAGAGGCATGGAACGTCAAGGACGGGCTGAAAATATCGCAACTGGGGGACACTCATTATCCCTTTCGTTTTGTTGACAAGTCTCAAGCTTCAGAAATTCTTGTCAAAGAAACAGGTGGTTCGATGAGAACTTAAAGCTAGACAGATGGGTGGAGCACGATGGGTGTCTCGACCCTCGTTTCACCGGCGAATCATTGGTGGTCAACATGGTGGATCTCCCGGTGCATCTTTGGTGTCTTGACCTATTCAAAAAGATTGGGAAAATTTGTGGGGGTTTTATTGATGTAAATTGCAGCTTACAGATTCTCGCGAGTGAGGATTGTGGTGAGGAAAGGGGGCAGAATCCCTGTCTCCACTGTGGTGGAAGATGGCTACTTGAGTTATAGGGTTTGGTTGAGCCCTGAATTTCGCCCTATCTTTATGCCTGTCATAGTGGCGGAAGAAAAGGGAAGGTCAAATAGGAGGGAGGGGAGAGGTAATCAGTCTCTGAGGGGAGGGGAGGGCTCACCGGATCAGTGGACTGAGCCGGAATCAGACGTTAGATTGAGAAAAGGCGGGAGGTTTGAATTTGAGAGAAGACAAAATTTTAACAGGAGGAAAAGACGTGAATGGGTTAGTGATGCGGGCTGGAAAGGTAGAATGGGTCGGTCCTCTTTTAACTATCATAGGGCCGGGCAAGATTTCATCAAGTATAGGACTGGGCCTACACACATGGGCCCAGCAACTTTTCTCAATTCTATTAGAATTGATCCTAAGGGGGCCAGATTATATCAAGCTGCGTCTGATAAGGCTCCTAAGCATGTGGGAGCAGTCACTCCTTCTTCTTCAGTCATTAGTGCCTCACACAGTGGTATTTCTTCACCAAGCACTAGTGACTTGCGCCCCTCTTCGGCCACTGCTCCAGGGGCAACACCGGTTGAAGGTGGTGGTGTTATTCCGCGGCCCCCCCGCCTCTAATGGACCTAGCTCCATCGCCCCCTCATCTCCCCCTGTGCTTAGCTGTGCTGAGGTTACAATACAAGCTCCCTCCCCTTCTGGGGAGATTGCTACGCTTGCCAGTAATACCAGTGGCGGGCCAGTAATACCAGTTAATATGCTGGCAAGGGCTCCATCACGATACCCTGCCAGAGAGGCATCAATTTCAGAGGTGGGTGCCTCTCAAGAAAACGACGAGATCCACCAGGCACCTAAAGTTCCTATTGCTAGCAATGCTATGGTCTTGCATTCCTCCGGTAGGGGCAAGGAAAAGTTACTTACAGAATACGCATGTCCAATTTCGTCACGGATTGGAGAAGGGGATATGTCCTTCTCGATGGAGGAAAAACTATTAAACTTTGGGAAGTTCTTAGGTGTTTCTTTTGAAGGGAAGGAAGATAGGGTGCTAGAACTGTTGAGGGAGATTGAGAAACAATCTTTTTACGAAGGTGCAGGGAGGGAATTGGGTAAAGGTGTTAAGCAAAATAATTTAGGGAATGTAGTGGTGTATCAGAGAAGGGGCCGGGTGTGTGACAGGGAGAAAGGGACCTCGGATAGGGGGGTGGGGAAATGGAGGCTATTGTTACTTATGGAAGTTAAGATTCTTTCGTAGAATGTGAGGGGATGAATGACCCAAACAAAAGGGTCATCATCAAAGTGGGAGTTAGGGAGTGGGGTGCCAACCTAGTTTGTTTTTAGGAGACCAAAATGGAAGTCTTGTCAGATGCGATCGTGAGAAGCATCTGGGGAGGTAGTTGGGTGAAATATGACTGGGTCCCAACAGCGGGAAGTGTCGGGAGCATTCTACTTATGTGGGATGATATAAGCTTGGAGGTAAAGAAGATTAGGAAGGGAGCTTTTTCTTTAGCAGCTCTCGTCAAAGATAGAGTGAGTGGGGTGGAGTGGGGATTTGGGGGAGTGTACGGACCGGTAGAGGAAGGGTCCAACGTGTCTTTCTCGGAAGAACTGGCCAATATTATGGGGGAATGGGACATTCCATGGGTTCTAGGGGGAGACTTTAACACTATTAGATTCCCGGAGGAGAGATTATGGTGTAATCTGATTTCGAGCGCCATAGAGGAGTTTTCTGATTTCATCAATGATCACTTTCTCATTGATCTTCCTTTGTCAGGGGAAAGGTTTACTTGGGCCAGGGCGGAGGATTTCGACTCAAGGTCTAGACTTGATAGATTTTTGATATCGCCCTCATGGGATGAGCTGGTGCCGAATGTGCTGCAGATTCCCTTACCTAGGCTGACTTCGGATCATTTGCCTATCTTGCTAGATGGATGCAGAGGGAGGGGGTGCGTGCTCCCTTCCGATTCAAGAACATGTGGTTGAAAGTGCCAGGATTTGGTGATTTGAAAGAATGGTGGACAAGCTACGGGGTATCAGGGTCACCTTCGTTCCGTCTGTCGAAGAAACTCAAATTGCTCAAGGGAGATATTATTAGGTGGAATAAGGAGGTCTTCAGGAGGGTAGAGGTCAAAATGAGGGAGCTTACGCATGAATTGGGGGGATTAGAGAGAGGGGAAGGGGCGAGGGAGCTAGATGAATCTGAGAGAGCGAGATTGGGGGAGGTTAAGAGGGAAACAGTCGAGTTAGCAATAGCTCAGAAGACTAGTTGGCGGCAAAAATCAAGGGTGCTCTGGCTAAAGGAGGGGGATTCGAATGCCAAGTTTTTCCACAGGGTTGGGGTTGCAAATCGAAGGAGAAACTTCATAGAGTCCTTAGTTGTGGATGGGGTGAGGATTGAGGGAGAGAAGGAGGTAAAAGGGGCGATAGTGGGATTTTATGAGAACTTATACAAAGAGGAAGTTAGTTGGAGGCCTACTTTTGGGGGGAATAGAGTTCAACCACATAGGGGAGGGAGACAGTGAGTGGCTAGAAAGATCTTTCGAGGAGGAGGAGGTGCACGATGCTGTTTCGAGTTGTGCTGATGATAAGGCCCCCGGGCCTGATGGTTTCTCCTTGACCTTCTTCCAGCTCTGTTGGGACACCATTAAAGGGGAGTTGATGGAAGCCATTGAATACTTCCACGTGAATGGTGCTTTCGAGAGAAGTATCAATGCTTCTTTTATTACTATTGTGCTTAAGAAAGAAGGCGGATCTTTGTATCAGAGACTAAAGGCCTATCAGTCTCGTGGGGAGCATTTACAAGATTATTTCTAAAGTGCTCTCCAACAGACTCAAGAAGGTTCTTAACGTATCTGTTTCGTCCTCCCAGAATGCGTTTGTGGAAGGTATGCAGATCCTGGATGCTGCTCTGGTGGCAAATGAACTTGTAGACTCCAGAAGGAAAAATAGAGAACCCGGCTTACTGTGCAAGTTGGACCTTGAGAAGGCTTTCGACCATGTCAATTGGGAGTTCCTGGACTTCATTATGAAGCGGATGGGGTTTGGGGAAAGATGGAGGGGATGGATCAAGTTCTGCATTTCCTCAGTCAGATTCTCTGTCCTGGTTAAAGGTAGCCCGTGTGGTTTCTTTGGCAGCTCCAGGGGTCTCAGGCAAGGTGACCCTCTATCCCCCATGCTATTCATTTTAGTGATGGATGCTCTGAGTAAAATGATGGATCGTGCGGCAGGTGGAGGCTACTTTAGAGGATTCTCAGCTCCGATCGGGGTGCTCAGTGCCCGAAGAGGCTCTCATTTGCTTTTTGCGGATGACACATTGGTTTTCTGCGATGCCGATATGGATCAGCTGACCTGCCTGAAGCAGGTACTGCAGTGGTTTCAGATAGTATCAGGACTCAAAATCAACCTCGGCAAGTGTGAGATTTTCCCGGTGGGTGAGGTTGCTAACATTGATGCTTTGTCTCATGTTCTCGGATGCAAGTTGGGCTCTCCTCCCACTACTTACCTGGGTCTACCATTGGGCGCTTTGCATAAGGATACTACGGTTTGGAATCCAGTCATTGAAAGGGTTGAAAAAAGATTAGCAGGCTAGCAGAAACGGTACTTGTCAAAAGGCGGTAAGGAAGTGTTTATCAAAAGCACTTTGTCGAGTATCCCTACCTATTACTTGTCCCTGTTGCAAGCTCCTGTGATATCACAGAAAAACTGGAGCGGCTTTAAAGGAATTTTCTTTGGGATGCGGCGGATGGAACTAGAAAGTTTCATCTAGTGAATTGGCAGACAGCCACTTCCCCAAAGAAGTGGGGTGGACTTGGAATAAAAGATCTTCGGGTATTCAACAAAGCTTTGTCGGGGAAGTGGCTATGGAGATTCGGGGTAGAAGAGCATGCTCTATGGAGGAAGGTCATAGTAGAAAAGTACGATTCCACGGGAGGGGGTTGGAGGACCAAGGCAATCACAGCACCGTTCGGGTGTGGCATGTGGAGGAACATCATGAAGAACTGGGAAGCTTTCTATGGCAACATCACTTACAGGGTGAGAGATGGAAGGAGAATCAACTTTTGGAATCACAGATGGTGTGGAGAGGATACTTTGAGGGTCTCTTTCCCCCACGTCTTCAGAGTTTCAAACCAGAAAGAATTGATGGTCCAACAGATTCGCAAGGAGCATGAAGGGGGTAGTATGGGACCTCTCTTTTAGAAGGAACATGCAAGATTGGGAGATTTCGGAGCTCCAAAATTTGTTGGCACTGCTATACGGACAAGACAGGCCCCATCCATCTTGCGATTCTTGGAAATGGGGGTTGTGTAGCGATGGTTTGTTCTCCGTAAAGTCATTTTACCAGAGTATGTTGGCAAGAGAGGAGGACAATTTTCCATACTCATCGATCTGGATTCCTAAGGCGCCCACAAAGGTGTGTTTTTTTGCATGGCTAGCAGCGAGGGGAGTGATCTTAACAGCTGAAAATCTGCGAAAGAGAGGAATTACACTTGTTAGTTGGTCTTTCATGTGTAAAGGCTCAGGGGAAGAAGTTGATCATCTTCTGCTGCTGCATTGCCCTGTGTCCTGGGGTTTGTGGAGGGAAATCTTGAATCTTTTTGGTATTCAATGGGAGATGCCAAACACTGTAAAGGAAATGCTATATAGTTGGGCCGGTTTCCATAGAAGAAGCAAGCAAAAGGCGTGGAAGTTCGCCCTGTTAGCTCTCATGTGGATAGTCTGGGGAGAGAGAAATAGGAGAGTTTTTGAGGGGATTGAGTCTCCGTTTTCACATCTTAAGAATAGTCTTTTATCTTTAATCGCTTTTTGGTGCACACATATAGCCCCTACTTGTGTAGAAGATTGGGCGTCTTTTGTAGAGAATCATGTTCTGATGTAAATTCTCTACTTTTTGGTATACTTCTTGTATGCGGGAGTTTTTTCTCCCTTTTGATTAATACAATTTACCTTATCAAAAAAAGAGAGGAATGGCATAGTGGTAAGGACCCTCCACAAACATAAGGATGGTGGTCCAAACCACCAGGAGAGCGATGTGTGAAAATGCTACTGTTGGCTCCTGGACAGAGGCTTTTGGGATTATTTTACCATATAAACAGGGAAAAAAGCAATATGTCCATTGATAATCAACAATTCCACATAAATCTAGATGAGGTATTGAGATAAAATTAGCCCCCCAAAATAAATAACGGTAACCAATGCGCCCACAAATGCTGCTGATACAGAAGGTAATATTTTACTACCTTTTCAGAATCAATTAGTCTCCATCTACCATCACGTAGCTCAACAAAAATCCTGCCAGAGCCTGGATCATTTCGAGAGGGTGACGTGATAAACTGCCAGTACCGGTTACGTCTGCGATCTTGACCAAGGGGCAGAGACCGATAAACAAATGTCTCGTCCGCCCTATGGCCGATATAAGCTTTCAGCTGGGAACGCGACTTTTCAGCAACATATGCAAAATGCTGGAACTGTGAGTTATCCTGGCCTCCATAAATCTCTTGCATTGGGCAAGCCTTTTCTACAGCAACATTACTAGAATTATTGGATTCATCTGGCAATTTATGCATGGCTTCCTGCTGAAGTGAACGTATGGCTGCTACCTCACTGTGGCCATCAACAGCAAGAAGAGGACTTTTCCTGGCTTCCCTGGAAGTAACTGAGCAGAACTGTTCAGCGTTGTTGCAAACAGATGGATATTGGACCTTCAGTAAAAACTCTTCTTTGAAACGACGTTTATCGAGCTGCGCCTCAGCCCAAATCTGCTTCTTCAATGCAGATGCAGCTTCTAGTCGCTCCTGAAAAGATTTCACACTAAGTTCACTGATAGGATAATTGACAAGGAAAACATCCAACACACCATTATCAACAAACCTCTAATACAAGGCGAATAGAATTCCCCTCATTTGCAACACCAATCAAGGCAACAAGGGCATCAAGGCGCTCTTCAACGGTTAAATCAGAATACTCCCCTTCTGTAAGCCCTTGAACCCATTTCTGACCAGCGTTGCTTTCATCAATCACTGCATCTTCTTGATTGAGATTACTTGAATCAGCATCAATTGCGGCTGATTGACAACCAGAAGTTCCTATGGGTTTTAACTCTCCGAAACTTTCTGAATGCATTATTCCGGTTGAAATCTGCAGACTAACATCTCCTGGTGTTTGTGTCAAGTCAAAACGTAAAATTTCTGATACATCTTCAGTAGAATTCATTCCGTCAGTTCTGTCGGTTTTATGGGATTGAGGAGTCTCCGCGAATTTTAACTCGGAGACTAAATCATCAACCTCAGGATCATCAGCAGCATCACTTTCAGATTCATCATCCCTTTCAACCTCTTTCTCAACATCCTCTGCTTCTTCTCCATTCACACACTCATTTTTAAACACTCGAATTTTTTCCCTAGCAGCAGAAAGAATGGCATCAGCATCAGCAGGATCTTTCCTGTAAGGATCACGTAAACAATATGTTGAAGGTGCTGTTCTCTCGAAAAGCTTTGTATCTCTCGATAATGCAGCAGAAATAGATGCTTCAGGTGTCTTGCTGGTTTTCAGATCCCGAAGACCAGATTTCTTCAACCAAAAAAAGAAATATATAGTCAGCTAAAAGAGCAGCAGGAAACAGCATCACATGATCAACAGATTATCTAAATCTTTCAACAGCTTCCAGATAATAAGAATCACCAAAAATACCTGAATCTTTTCAGCAACTTCGAGGATATTAAGACCCTTACTTCCCTCAAGGGAAAGAATATGAAATGCTGCAAATTTGACTGTTCCAGGTGTCAATCGATGCCTAGATCTCCGCGGATTAGAAAAACCCCTCTCTTGCAATTTGGCAACTGCTTTCTCAGCTGCAACTCCACTCCGTAAATTGGAAATGATATCTGCTCCATCATTACCCTGTAGTTGCAACCAAATTGGAGGTGACATGATAAAAGAACCCACATTAATTAAAAAAGGAATGGTACCACATTACTTATGAGCTAATAAGTTAGATTCAATCTAGTCTTAATCTTTAGAGACAAAACAAACTAGGCATCTGAAGTACCTAATATACTCCCATCTGCCTAAGCCTTGATAGGCATAGTTACCCGTACCTGTATTGGCGGGAGGTAGCAGGTACCTGGTGGAATAGTCGAGGTGCGCACAAGCTAGCCCAAACACCACCGTTCTTAAAGAGAAAAAGTGTACCTAGTATACTAGTGTATTAAACGCTTTTCTTCCATGATCATAGTAGAAGATAAATAGGAAAAATGTCTTGCAAAACACTAAATTAGCCCAAAACATATATATATTTTTTTTGGGTTCAAGCCGCGAAAACAGACTCTCGCAGAAATGCAAGGTAAGGTTGCATACATAAGACCCAATGTTGTCCACCCTTCTATGGACCGCCGCGAATAGCAGGAGCTTAGTGCACTGAGCTGCCTTTTTATTTTTTTGGGATAAATAACCCCAAAAGATACATTCAAAATCAACACATCAGTTTGCTAGATTGCTTAAAGGGAATAACATTACGAATTAAATTTTCAAGGAATTGTACAAACAAAAGCAAGCAGTTAAATGGGAAAATGCTCAAGTTCGTCTTCCCCCCTTTAAGACCAAGCAAACACGTGTCCTTCCACATTGAATATGCAAAAAGTTTACTGAAACAAGCCTATCAACAACCTTTTAACCTAGCTACCAGTGCGAGCTTTTTGCAAGCCAGTACTGCAATCGACTGGCATTTAATTAAGCTTAACTTGACAAGCCAATTTCTTATGGAGGAGAACAAAAGGAAAAGGAAAGGAAGATCATACCTCATTTTCATCACGTGGATATGCTGGTTCAACACTTTGTTTTTTTAGCTTTGGCCCAAAACCAGCAGACAGTGCAAATTGCCGCAGTATTTCAGGCCACGTCAGGGCATTCAAGTGGCGCTGCCAACTTCTTATGTCAAAACCCCATGCATATGCCTGTTACAAAGTACATCACTAGAACATTTCATAATGAGTGGGGAAAAAACCACATCACATTGCTAACCAGACTAGCAGGAAAGACCAATAACATATAAAAATCTACCCCTTCAACAATCTCAGGATGCCCGCCTCCAGGATTCACTCCACTGTTTGGGTTTGCTCCTACTGCACTGGCAGGTGTTCTCGCAACATCTTCAATATCTTTTATTATCAATTTGAGAAGAGCAATATGTATCTCTGCAAGCAGCCTTGGATCCTGAAAGTAGTGTGTCCTAACGTTTTATATATGCAATTACCCTGGAAAAATTCAAAATTGTAAATCCAAAAAAAGAAATGAGGAACTTACAAAATCGTGAAATGCTTGTACAAACTCATCCAGAGTGAATGGCCAGAGACGAAGAACATCAGAAAAAGTAATTAAGAATCTCCAAACCTGGTGAGGAAGGGCAAAAGAAATCCTTACAAAATAATTATAAAAAAAAATTCTTAGAAAGTGTCCCTATTCGTAACTCCAAGCAATCCAGATGCTTAGAGGGCTCAGTTCATCATGAAATCTGGTTAAGAAATAACCCTGTAGGAGTTACATGGTTTTCATTCACTCCAGTCCAAATACAAAGATTTTACTGTTGATAGGCAGGATGCAATGAGTAGCAACAGTGATGACCATGAAACACAAGGGTTACCTATGGGAGCCAATACATTCATAGTAAGCTATGTTAGTACCCCCGGCCTTCCAATATGTTATCAGCCTTTACAATGTTGACATTTTAGGACGGACTTATGAATTAGTTGGAGATCTTGGTAAAATAACAATTGAAAAGCTTGAACCAAAATCCGAAGAGACCATAGTACACAATGACCTTCTTTTCCTTTTCTGTAAAGGTGGTGTTGCAGCCAACTTTCACATCGACAATTCACTAGGTACCAACTACCTCCCATCAACACACATACCAGATAACTCCGCCAATGATGGTATAGACAAATGGGAAAAATTCACCAGGTCAACACTGCTGGTATCCGAACCTTGATTCTCAATATTATTACTCCGTCTCTTCGACCACTGCGCCACCCCCTTTGGGGCTATTGATGTATTCTATCATCGACATTTAATCCAAAACCAATGGTATTTTCTTGTTCCTGAATGGTTTTGAGTCGACCGAGATTGCGGAGTTTGCCACTACCAGAGAGGGGTATCATTTTAGGAAAACCCCAACCTCAAAAATCTAGTAAATTAAAATAAGGCAAGGACCTTCCATGCTCGTGGAAAGTAAACCTGTTGAAGGAGGATCTTACAAAATGTTTAAATAAAAGTTGAATCGTAGAATATTATGTCTTTTATACAAATAGACAACACCAGAACCGACCAAACAAGAGCTCCACCTCCTCAAAATTAAATACATAAAATGAACTGTGTGTTTTAAACAAGGTAGCAAATGGTCTCACCATTAAAAGATTGCCCACGTCCTCCTCAGAGCATATCCATGGCTCAACTCCAAATGGCTTTCTCAAGCTGACACTCTTTGGTGGAAATTCAATGAGCATATCTGAAGCATAAATTAATTTTGGATCAAAAGTTAGGAGTAACATATTGGTCATTTCTACTTCTCAAATATTCCTTCAAAACATGAAATAATGGAAAAAGAAAAAGGAACTGTGTTGTTCCCTTGGCTCATAGGTTTCGACTAAAGAGTGCTCATTTGAATGCAAACAGGCCATTCAGTACATAATATGTCATTGAGCATGTCAATCATCAGTATCTGATAAGAGCATGATACTAATGCTCAAAGACCATCTACTCCCGCTAACCATACAATAAAAAAGAAATACAAAATTAAAGAAGAGAGAGAGAGATCTGTTTCTATAGAAAGACATCATTAGACACAAACATGCTGTAATCCACAGGGAAAAGCATGAAAGCACTATCACAAACAAAAAAAACAAATCATATATAACATGGAAATTAAAGATTCACTTTTCTAAATGAGGAGAAGAAAAGCACAGTACTTCTTGACTCTTCTATGTTGGACATGCCAGGATGCACTATTCCGGACGCTAATATTAACAACACTTTCACAAGTTTACGAATTCCTTTTTTCAAGTTAAAGAATTGAAATTCAATTACTTTTAACTTCGAATTTGATGTTTTCTATATCCAACTAACTACTAAACATAATATTCTTTCCCTCCTTATATATTAGACAAGTCAAAGTAACATCTCAAACTATGCACCTAATCAAATAGTGTCACAAGTATAATGGGATGGTGAAAGTAGTATTCAGTAGTAAAGCCAAAAGCATTCTTTTCATGAAATAGCAGAGCACATAAAAGGCAACCCAGTGCACTAAGCTCCCGCTACGCACACAGTCCGGGGAAAGGCTGAACCACATTGGATTTATTGTATGCTGCCTTACCTTGCATTGCTGCAAGAGGTTGTTTACCAAGCTTATTATTCAAGTCTAGCAAGTAAATTTCTGATCAATATACAAGAACAAACTTTTACTGCATGTTAAGTATATGATCTGGGAACTACCTCTAAATGCTTCAAGGTTTTGTAGATTTTCACTGTCTAGTGACAAAATTGAGGGCAAACCCTTCTTTGAGGCTGCTAGCTCCATCAATTCCAGGCGCTCATCATCAATTAATTCCGTTGATTCTTTCGCAATTCTTCGGGCAGTAGCCCTTACATTAGCCGCTTTAAGCCTTGCAACCTCTTTCTCTCGGCGCATTTCTTCTTTAAGCCTCATTTTCTCTGCCTACAGGAGGTAAGGGAGGAAAATGAACTCCGTCTCCTGCCTAAAGCTATAGAAGTGACATATCTCTGATAAAGAAATTGCAAAATTACTTACTTTTATAGACTCTTTCAGCAAAAACTTCTCTCTTCGTTCCATTTCACGCCTTTGCTCACGCTGGTATCTCTCTTCTTCCCGCAGCTTTTCGCGGAGCAATCTTTCTTCCTCTTTCCGCCTTTCCCTGTCCTGTCTCTCCATATCTTTCCTCATTTGCTCTTCTCTCTGAGGATAAACAATAAATAAGATTTCGAGTATTTAGACCACCTTCTACTACATTATGATCCTGTCGCAGAGATTTAGGCCTTGATCTCAATTTTTAACATTCATTGTCTACTACCTAGAACTGTCGCGGACTCAAATGGTAGGTTGGAGTTTAAGTAATCAGGGAGCTAGGGAAAAGAAGCTATGCAAAACATGTGCTTTTTTGGTTATTATGGAGAGAGAGAAGTAGGAGATATATTCTAAAGAATTGAAAATCCGTGGTCAAGGTCATAAATTCTCTTTTGTTTCATTTGTATTTCTGGTTTAAACAAAGCATACCTACTGGTATAGATAGTTGGCTAGTCTTATGGGATGCCTATATAATGAACCTAGATAGTTTGTGGAGTTAGCACAATATTGGTGTAGCGATCATGAATTTTTATCAAAAGAATAAATAAGATTTCAAGTAAATAACACTTCCATCGCTGCTCTCGACCATACAACATTTTGTGATGAATAGGAGAGAGAGAGAGACCTTTCTCCGCAACATGTCTTGCTTCTCAAGCTCTTTCCGTATCCTTTTTTCATGGGCCTCCACTTCCCTTGCAATTCTCGCCTCTTCGCTCTGCAAGATATATGTGAACTATGAGGCCAAAACCTAAAAACAGGCCCGAGAAACAGCTCTCTTACCACAGAAACTGCTCGAGTGATAAAGTATGTTCAAGAAGCAGGAGAATTCATCCTTGTTACAGCAAAGCCTCATGCAAGGAATTCTGTCTACCTTTCTATTGAAATTTTTAAAAGATGATAACAAAATTTTCATATGTAAAGTACAAAATGTTTTTTATAAGGTAAAATTTTATTGGAATGGTACCAAGCTGGTACAAAAGGAAATGGAACTCCTACAAAGACCAAACAGAAAAGCTGCAACTCTTTCCTTCCTAACAACTCAAGAAAATCCATGGATTGGTCCAGACTAACTAACAGATTGATAAGGTAAAATATGTTTTTATACACACTTCTATACAAATTTTAAAAGAATATTATCTTAAAAGAGTAGGTATCTGTTGAAACCTTTCGCTTTCTCTCCAACCGTTCCTCATCATGGATGACTCTCGGCATAAACGGACTCTCCAATGACGTCATTGGCTGGCCACCATAATTAGCCTCCACTCCTATGTTCACAAGAGATCTTCGTGGAACAGCATCAGCCTCTGCAGAAGCTGGAGATATGTGACCCTGCTTTCCTTCAGGCAGAAGATTTAAAGTCGGGATCTGACCAGGAATACTGTATCCAGAGGCCACTTGCTCACTCCCATGCATAAATGACCTCCTAGTTGATAACATGGTTCTGGTGCTCTGAACTTCAATTGAACTGTGATAATGAGATGGTACAGATTGTTCATAGGCATCGCTTCTAATTGATGGTTGCTCTGGAAGAAACTGGTATTCGTGCAAAGTCCTTGTAGTACCCTGGCATGAAATTTCTGAATTGTTAATTCTCCTCAGTACTGTAGGAGTTAATCCTAAATCTACATGTCATGAAGAGTCCTGATCTAAATCAGAAAATGCTATACCTCACAAACATATAAAAACATCTTTTCCTTTTTCATTTATCTAGCTCCAAAGTTTAGTTATTTTAGAAAAAAAATATAATTGCAAGCATTTTATGTGCCTTGACAAGCCCTTAACAATGATATGCTCTTCTTTCCTTCATCAGTTTGTGACTGTTTCCAACCCTTTTAATAAAAGACACAAAAGCAATGAAAGGATTAAGACAAGAAAAGAAATGCAAAAAAGAGTAAAAGGAAACACTACATAACCGTGTGTTCACAATCAGAGAGATGGCTAATGTCTGACACAACTCTCATGTCTGTATTTGTGCTGCTTGGCAATATTGCTATTCAACAAATCAAGCAGGTCTAGAAGTTTGATCAGATTTGCAAAAAGAAAAAAGTTAAAATAATAAAACTACAACAACATTATAGAGGCTAAAAGAACCATCCACATCCTGGGGTACTGTTGAGATCTTTCACCTAAGACCAACCTACACTCTAATTTATTTTTCAATCAATAGTAGATAAAAGGTATCAGCATCCACTACAAAAACAATTTCTTATATATTATAATAATTTATTAATGTAGTGCAAGTGGTATATAAAAGTAGAACCTAAAGGAAGATATAGTTCTCAATAAACACCGCCAATTATCTAAAGCTAATAGGAACCTCTGCGAAGATTTCTACTAAAAAGTTATTCTAATCATCTTCCATGCTTTTTAGCCGATACAAGCACCAAACAATACTTTGTATGTCTTCATTCTACATACAAATGTTACATTTATCACGCCTCTAATCAGACTTATTAATTGTTTCATGAAAAAAATTGCTGACCTTGATTGAATTAACATCTGGTCTCTCATAGATTTGGGCTTCAAAAGGTCTCCCAACTGGCTTGTGCTGCATAGCTGCCACTGTTTCATGCAAAAAAGAAAGCATTCATCAACCCCGAACATGCCTTCATAACATTAGGGGCTACATATGTAAGCATATACAACTGAGCAAAATAACTAACAGAAATGAAGACCCAGGAAAATTGACTATCTCATTCTTTACACTTTCTGAACTAGCAGGAGCATATCAACTTGCAGAAATGCAATAGACATGAGAGACTGGTGAGACAGATATATCGACAAATTTTGATATACCGTACATGGCAATACAATTTCACCCCTCAAAAGGAAATCACGTATCCTTTTAAGTTTGTCAGTGTTCATCCAATTGAGGCTGCAACTAATTCCCTTAAGGCTAGGCAATGAAAAGCAGTCAGCATCTCTCTTTTTTTTTTTTTGGGCGGGGGGGGGGGGGAAAAAGTAATATGAAAATCAGGCAGTTTTACAGGTAGATCAACAGTAAATTTTTCAAAAGAAAAAAAAAGTATATTCCTGCTAATCCTCAAATAAATCCAACTTATAAAACACGAAGGGGCCGTTTGGTTTGTGAACAAGTTATGCTGGAATTAAACAATGGCAGGATTATGTAGTGGATATATTTTTATTTGTAGATATTGGGTTTATTGGACTAAAAATAGGCTATAAGGGTATAATATAAAACAATGTGTTTAGTTAAACTAGATAAACTTGGATAAACTTTTAACTCCAATTTAACCTTAGCTTGTTGAAAATACTATGGGAAAATTGCTGTGAAGAAGGGCAAATGTGTCATTTTGTTGTTCTATGCCACGATTAGTATAGGATTGTTATCCCATTAGAGTGTCGTATAAAAATAATGCCACAATTATAGTATAAAAAATCTTGGGAACACTAATTCCAGAATCAACAATTCAACCAAACCTGGGACAAAATAATCCCCCATTTGATCCCAGGATTACTTTCCTTATCCTTGTAATCAAATGACTCCTAATTGTTCCTGCTGATTCATGTGCACAAGGTGTCTTTTCTCAAGACTAGTTTGCCATTAGCACTTCTCACCACCAAAAGCAGTATTATCAAAGGCGAAAAGCGCAAAAAAACTCTAAGGTCTGTTGGGACTTTAAGCGCAAAGCGCAAATAAAGCGTGAGCTTTAATGAAGAAAGGCGCTAATGGAGAAAACTACAAATATGTATGTGTAGTCCAAGACTAATATATATATAAGCATGAATACCAAATATATGGACAAAGGAATTGAAGAAAATTTATGATAAAGTGAAATATCAATTGTTTAGTGTAGCCTCTTCAGGATTACGCTAACTGGCAAGGAAAAGTATGCCTTAGAGGCTTGATGACAGCACTGAAGTGTCCATTAAGTGAGACTAAGCGCTCAACACGTTTTGAGCCTTGCTTCAGGGCTTAAGTGCGTTTTAAGCGCGCCTTTGATAACACTAACCAAAAGTTAAAACAGCTCGCAATATTTTAGATAAAAGGTAAATGGATATGTTACTAAGGATCAAGAACCGGAAAGTCTTTGAAATTAACTATACATGATTTTTCCAAATAGATTAAAAATTAACTTTCATCGTGCTTTAAGTAATCAACCGGGGCATAGTTCCAGCAGCAAGGTTGTCTAATTTACCATTTTCCTAGCGGATGGTTCACATTTGGTTTTTTGGAGTCGCCTGACCTGGGTGAGGGAGCTTTGTAATGGCTTGTCTAGAGCCCGCCAACAAGACCCAAGCCTAGCTTTGGACTCACTGTTGATGATAATAAAGCTCTAATTTCTTCTTTTGAAGTTTCTAATTGAATTACTCGGTCGTAAGAAGGTGGCATGGAAAGGGGAGAAGTAGCATTGCCTGGTTCTTTTTTGTTTCCATATCTCAGCAAGTAAGTGATTTGTAATATAAATATTTTATAAAAATTTATTCCCATTGTTTCGCTCGAAACGATTTATGAAGTTTCATAATTATTTAGGAACACTTCGGAGAGACAAGATGCTGCTCTATACTGCAAGGAATACAACATTTGGCCTTCACATCATGCCTCTTAGTGGCTTAACATAAATGAAACTGGGAAATTTTCTTTGGAAACGCGACGTTACTTAACATGACTACACTTGCAATAAGATTAACAGATCTAATAGTCACATGCCAACATGCCTCTTAGTGGCTTAACATAAATGAAACTGGGAAATTTTCTTTGGAAACGCGACGTTACTTAACATGACTACACTTGCAATAAGATTAACAGATCTAATAGTCACATGCCAAGATGCAAAAACCTCCTACTAATCACGCTTGTTGTACGTTGAAGACCTTTAGAAAATATTTTCTTTGATCAAGTAAAACATAAATTTATTAATAATTGGAGAACTCCTGATACAAGATGTATATAAAAAACGTAGAGTATAAGAAAATTATACGATTCTCTACCAAAGACACCTAATCTTCTGAGCAAATCGGAACCTCATGGGTGCACCAAAAAGATAATTAAACCAGGATCCTCAAATGTGCAAAATCAAGCTAAAAAGAAGCTCTTATTTTTTTTATGACGGTAGTGTCTCGACCAACTTGCGCACCTCGCCTATTCCACCAGATACCCGCTACCTCACACTATCATAGGTACCGGATAACTTTGCACACCAAAGCTCAAGGCTCGGGAAGATGGGAAGAAATCATTCTTGCCTACGTTAGGTTTTGAACTTGAGACATGTCTCCTCCCACTTCATTGACCACTATTTTCTCTATCCATACTGTCCACATAAGTGCTAGCGGAGCAATATCCCAAGCCCAGCATCTTCTCTTCCCCATCCTATAAAGGCCCAGCTAAAAAGTGCAACCTTCACAGTACCCAGCTTGGTCCATAGTATCACAATCATCTTAAAGTCTCCCACCATAGACGATTTTCTTGGTGGTCCAGGGATCCAAACTGATAGAAGAGAGAAACTCGATTTCTCTCAAGCTATCAGCTTAAAGTAGAAACTCTTTACTGAGAATCATCTACTGCTCCCTAACACCCATCTCCAAGAATCCTAGCTCCATACTGGGAAGATCTGTTTATAGAGCATTTCAAGCAGACTTTGAAACCCTGCTATCTCCCAGTCATGAAGGTTCCTTCTAAATTTGAGGTCCCAAGTTACGCTCCCCTTTTAATAGCACTACTTTAGCCGAAGAAAAACTGATAAGTTAATATGCATGTTCAGAAGTATAAATGTTTGCTCATTGTTAACAAACCATTTGAGTTACATTAAGGTTAAAATAAAACAGAGAACAAAGTCTAATTACTTGTATCAGCAAAGAGGAATTACTTGGAGATGGGCCAATATGTAAAACTGTAGCACTCAATTTAAACACAATGGCGCAGAAATCTCAGCATCTGGAGTCTCAGGCTCTCAGCTTATTAGCGTACATCCATATTAGAGTGACCCTTTTATTCCAATTAGTATATTAGAGATATCTTCATTGAAATTTAAAGATGACACTTCTACTCAGATAAATTTGTACTCGCTCACTTCTCACTTTCCAAGCTTCCTAAAAGTGACTCAGTCAAAAAAAGTAGGTTGCCACCACTTGTATCACTTCCTATAAATTCAAAGTAATTACACCAAAACATTGCACGGCTAGGAATAGCACACACTTGTTAATTTTCTGCAAAATTTTGTTTATGGTTAGTATTGCCGAGTAGAAGCCCTATGCCATCAACATATCAAAGGAGGTGCAAGTAAATAGGAAAACCTGGGCACCGCCTGACTGTCTTCAGTCGACAGAACAGGATCAGAAACATCAAAAAGCACCTTGATAGGCAACATGGTACGAATTTGAGGAGTAGAGGTCCAATGCCAGAAACATAGCAAAGCAGATGGAAGTAAATTAACACATACGAGTATTGCTAACTATCACAGTTGAAGAATAAGATATAGATATCACTAAACACTTTTGATAGGCATACTCAATAGTCATCAAACTTCACATACATTGCAAGGCTACAGTTCTTATAAGAGAAAGACAATGACTAAGCATGGGAAGTAAATATACCGATTGGTGCACCAAATGCACCGGGTGGTAAGGGATCAAACTCCATTCCGAGGATAGGCCCGTCTTCCCTTAACGGCTGCCCCAACTGTGCCTCCACAAATGCGATTGCCCGAAGCTCGGATATGGCCTGAGGTGGCTCATAATATCTCTTCAAAGCCGGCATTTCAGTTCTAAACCTAGGAACTGCAGTTCCGGGTCGATGAGCAACTCGCTGCTGATGGTGCTGTTGTTGCAGCTGCAAGTCCACGAGACCAAGCGGACTTACTCTTGAACCAGAACCAGAAGCATGTTCCTTCCCAATTTCACCACTCACTGCCATTTCATCAGCCATTGCTACAGGTGAAGCTTCCTTCTTCTGCCGCTTCACCGGCGTACTCGCTTTCCTGTCCTTGAGCCTCCTATGACAGAACCACATCTGCAGTTGCCTATCAGAGAGCCCTAGTTTTACTGATAACTCAGCTCTCAATGCTTCTGAAGGATAAGTTTCAACTACACAATTAAAAAAAATAAAACTCAAGTCCATCAAATAAACAGCCTAAAACTCCAAATGCAACAAGAAAACAGCATTAATACCAAACCAATAAACAATTAAAACCCAAAATAGGGAAGATTAATAAAAAGGAAATAGTGAAAAGAGAAAGATAACAGACCAGCATAAGTGTTCTCAAGAATCTCCAACTGAGAAGCAGTTTTCATTTTGCGCTTGACCTTAGGCTCCCCTTCTGGAAGCTTCTTTTTCTCAACATCAGAACTTCCACTGCCTCCACCAGCGGTAGCAGCAGCAGCAGCAGCAGCAGCAGCAGCACTACTATCAGGCTCCATTCCAACAACAAAGATCAAATTTTTAACTTATTTCCAAATAAATTACACTTCAAATGATCAAAAAAGAAACTAAAAAATAGCAGCAGCCACCATTTGGGGCACATCAAAATCTCATCTTTTTAACTCCTCTCTCTAAATTAGGGTTAGAGCAGATAGATAGAAAGAGAAAAGAGGAATTTGGGGGTGTTGCTTTTGGTATTGACGAAAAGACAGAAAATTAAACACACCCACAAAGTTTATTACTCACAACTGAACGCATTATCTATTCTCTCTCTCTTGCCCCCAAAAAGTAAAAAAGACTGTGATTGAGATGTGTGGTGAGATTTGAGGAATATCGATAATAAATAACTCGCCTCTCTTGAATTGATATTATTATTATTGCCAACAGCAGTTGTACTAGTACTAGTAGTGCTAATACAAACTAGTATGAGTAGATAGAAAGAAACAAATGAAATTAAAGAAGAATGATGAACACACAAACACCCACCCATCAAAAAACTTTTTTTTTCTTGAAAATTGTTACACTCACATGCAAATAAGAAATGAATATAGTATATATTTGACTCTGTCATTCTCTGTGTGACTGATGTAAAAGAGATTAGACAAAAAGAAAATGAAAAAGAGAAAAGAAAAAGGGAATTTCTTGGTATAAAATTCTTGTGGTATAAATATATGGGATGACTTTGAGGGTTAGTATTGTCAGATGCTTTGAAATCCAACGCTTTGATTCATAAATGGGTTTGTGCCTTTGTGCTTTCGGAGTTTTCTTCCTTTCTCTCTCTACAACTTTCAACTCTCTCTCTCCTCTCTTCATATATAAAAGGACCGACCGGTTTTTTCTCATTTTGTTCGTTACTTTTGTACTAAGATCTGGTCTAGGATTTCAGGTATAAGCGAATCGCATTGTTGAGAGTGTTACACACTCGCTATGGTTCCCGTTGGATGGGAAGTAGAAAAGTATCTGAGAGCGCGTGCGTTAATATAAAGACAAAGTCAAAAGCGAGACGAGTTCAGTTTCTTTCCCGCATTCTGATGTGGGGTCCAGGTAATGGGAGTGTTTGGGTTTTTATCGTTAATTTTACGGCGTGTTAGTGGAAAATGGATTGCTCTTAATCTTCTTTACATAAAATATTAGTTGGGCATGGTTTGATTAATTAGTCAAAGGGGTCTGACTAATATATGTAACATTGAATTTGAGTCAATTATGGCACTAAAATAAATGAAACTATATATAACTCTCAACTCGGACCTGTCTAACTGTTTTACAAAAATCAAAATGTTGTACAACTTTAAAACAAAAGTTATTTATAAGATTGTTTTGCAAGAAAATATGTGTCATCATACGTTTTGGCATGTAATGAAAATTTTAAATTAAAAGGGATGTATGAGATGAAAATATTTATAAAAAAAAATGAGAAACATAAAATATTTGTATGTTGGGGAGACAGTAAAAAGTGAAACAAAGAGTGCTACAAATGACTCCAACAGCAGCGGACAATGTCTAAAGGATCTCGTGTGTTTCTTCGGATAGAAAGGATGTAAGCAATTTTGCTTACTTAGAGAAAAATTATTATCGATAGATCTTCCGTTCAAGTAAAACATAATTCCGATATTCATGAAAAAGATATACAAATAATGGACGGTAGCGCAAGGAAGAAATCCTTAAAATTGTTGTTTGACTGTCTTTTTTTAGGTATTAATTTACAGTAATTTTTAATACAATTTAGATAATTGAAAATCCAGAAGGAAGAAAACGAGATAGTTTCCTTACAATTACAAAGGTACTACAAATTTTCCATACAACTCTATTCTCAACTTGTTTGAATCATTTAGTCTAGGTTAGGGTGAAGTGGTGAACTACTTTCAATGTCAATAAAACCTTTTCAAGTGTTTGGTAAACATATTTAATAGTACTTTCAGTTTTATAGTTTGTGCCTAAACGTACATTTCAAACTTTCTAAGTTGGTTTTCATATAGTATCTTTTTGGGCGAATGACACAGTTACCCACAAAAATAAAATTATTTATCATTACCTACCTATTTATTTTTTAACCCATCAAACTAATTATATTTCCTACCCATAGTAGTTTTGTGGGGAATCTTCTCTTTTTTCTCCAATTTTTTTTATTTCTATGCTTCTTCTTTTTTTTCCTTTTTTTCTTACTTCTCTCCTTTTCTTTTTTCTCGTTTTCTTCTTATTTTTTTCTTTTTTCTCTTTTTTTATTCATTTATTTTTGCCCAAATCGTATTATTGTTATTTTTACCATAACTTATTTCACAGTCAATTTTGATTCCTTCTTTATTTTATTTTATTTTTATTTATTTTATTTATTTTCTTTATTTCTTATTACTTTTCTAATTCTATTTAACTCATTTTTTCTTTTATTTCTTTATTTCTTGTTCCTTTTCTAATTTCATTTAACTTCTTTTTGTATATTCTTTTTCTCTTCATAATCTAATTTTATTTACTGTTTTCACTATTTTTTATTATTCTTATTTTTATACAATAAAAAAAAATAACTGATATAGTAAATATTTGTTCATCTTTTTTTTAATATAACTAGTATAATATACCTTTTGTCTTTTTTCTCATTTTTTTAATTCAATTATTAAACTGAAATAATATAACTTGCCACTTAATCGAATTCATTGAATATCATACTGACTGTTGCTGAGTACCATAAATTACATAATCAGATTCTAAGAATCAACACGTGATTGCCATGCAAATCTTGATCTCCTTCCCTACAAATATCAGTACATATTCTATCATTAGCAGTAACACAGCCAGTTATGGAGCAAGAAAACATAATCTACGGCCACCAAATTTCTATATATACTAGTTAGATATAAATGATAATAAAATATTAAAAAATGCAATAAAAGTATAAGCAGCAAAAAAGACTTGTAGTATTATATGATACCAATATAGTATACATATATACCAACAGAGTATATGATTGCTCTAGAATATTGCTTCAACTATCTACGACTATACTACTGTACCAAAACGTTAAAGGATGCAATAAAAGTATGAGAAAATTACATGCTCGCATTGCAAGCTAAATATTCGCAAAGCAACTTGCTCATTCTGTATACTAACATGGTATATAATTGTATGGGGTCGTTCCAACAATTGCCTATAACTATAAAAACTATTACATAATACATATAATTTATGTCCATCGGCACAAAAAATTCCAGCACTGCATATCATGCTCATATAAATAATTTTAGAATGGAATTCACTTTAAAATGCAGCTAAAACAACCAAAAAAATGTTCAAACTACCATATGATACCAATATGGCATATAACTATACCAACATGGTATGTAGTTTTACTTGTTAATTCCCGACAACTATATGACTATACTACTATTACATAACACACGTGTGTCACACCTCCTTTTTTCCGAGGGGATAAGGGATATGGGAGTTTTTTCAATTTAAGTGACATTATTCGAAATGGGATTATTTATTTAATTCAGAGTCGCCACTTGGAATAAGTTATGGTGTCCCAAGTCACCGATTTATTTTAAAATTTCAAATCAAGGAAATTGACTCTATTTATGGTCCGCGAATACAGAAGACCAGGTAAGAAATTTTGTTAAGCCGGGAGAAGGTGTGAGGCACTCCCGAGTTCCGTGATTTTAGCACGGTCGCTCAACTATTAATGATTGGCCTAATTATCTAATTTAATACATGCTTAAAACCTATTGTGCATTTTTAACTTTTAACCGCTTTTAATTATTTATGAAACTTGTTTGAACAAGTCGCGATGTCGCACACTCATTTTATTTTTGTACATATTGCGAATCGCGTCACGTGAAACGCACCTGCGATTTACAACATGCTTATTTTTATTATTATTCGAAGTTGAAGTCAAGTCGCGTGAAACGCGCACTTGAATTGGGGTTCACGTATCATGACTATGCCACGAGAACCGTACCCATAGTCACGATAATTTATTATTAATCGTGCCTAAATCAAGCTACGATGTTCGAAATATTATTCAATTACTAATTTTTTTTTGACATTATTGTAAGGTCATGAGGTATGTATATTGTTATGGAGGAAATGAAGTAAATTAATTACGAAAAAAAGTTGGCTAGCTTGTGAATGTTTATTTGTTTTTGGTCATGTGCAACAATTAGCCCATAAATACGTTAGGGAAGTCCAATTAAAGTCTTAGACCAATCATGACCCAACCTAATCTCTTATAATTTTACTGCTAACCAATATTTGAAACTAGACTAAATTTATGGCTGGAATAGATAGATACAGGCAGGACCAATTTAGTCATTAAGATAGAAGATAACAAAGTTAAAAATATATATATTAAATTCTGAAAATATTTACATAGTAGAAGGTGATAAAAATTCAAATATAGTCAAAAATTAGGTGCTCACAGCTGCCCCTCTTTGCTTGAAAACATGAAGAGTTTTCAGGCAAATACTAGGTGAGCCACGTGACTAATTTTTGACCAAACCATTATTCAAAAGGAAAAAAAATAAAAGATAGGGTGCAACCGAGTTCTGATTTTGGACAGCCTACATATCCCGGGTTATAGGGAAATCAGGTCGCGTGTAGTTCAAGGAGAATGGTGGAATGATGAGTTGAGGAGTCGAGTGAGTTTCCGTCGAGGCTCCGGTCCGCGGTCCTGCTATTATATCAAAATAAAAATAAAAATAAAAATAAATAAGCCTATCACTTATGAGTTACAAGATTCCTATCCATGAGTCTTTAGAAACTTGATCTTGAGTCTTGAATGGTTCTTCATGCAGACTCTGATCTAAACCTTGATGCTCACTAGCTGTAGGTTCTAGTTCATTGTTCTATAGCTTCTTCTAATCAAACCGGAACTCCAATGCTCGTGGCTTCAGTCATGTCTTAGCATTCCACATCTTTTCAATTGCTTTTGCATTTTGGATTCACTTATTTTTTTCTTTTAATTTATTCTGAATTGAGACTTCTTCTTTTGGTCATCTCGAACTCTGTGCCTCGAGGTAAAACCTACTCAGACACCAAAACAAACAATTGAACGAAATTTTTCTGCGCGGTTTGTACTAGAAAAATTTCATGAGTTATTGTAACAAAATTCTAAACTACTTCTTTATTGAAAGCAATAAAAGGTCGGGAGTGGTGTACCCTGAAAATGTCATGTGTTTTTTTTTTTTGGATTGTGTTCTTTTATTGTTAAAAGGATGTCTCAACTAAAGATTGGTGTACCTTATGTTGGGAAAATGTGGCCAGGGAATGGGATACCCTATATTGGCAAAGATATCGGAGAATGGTATACCCTGCATTTAAGATCAAATTAACTAGGGAGTGGAGACCCTATGTTGGAAAAAGCGACTAGGTAGTGTAGACCCTATGTCAAAAATAAAATCAACTAGGGAGTGGAGACCCTATGTTGGAAAAGACGACTAGGGAATGGAGACCCTATGTCTACAATAATATCAACTAGGGAGTGGAGACCCTATGTTGCAAAAGCGACTAGGGAGTGGAGACCCTATGTTGAAAAATAAACTAGGGAGTGGAGACCCTATATCTAAAAATCATCAACTAGGGAGTGAGGACCCTATGTTGGAAAATCACCAACTAGGGAGTGGAGACCCTATGTTTGAAAAGAGACTAGGGAGTGGAGACCTTATGTCTAAAATATCGTCAACTAGGGAGTGGATACCCTATGTTGGAAAATCATCAACTAGGGAGTGGAGACCCTATGTTGGAAAAGAGACTAGGGAGTGAAGACCTTATGTCTAAAATATCAATCAACTAGGGAGTGGATACCCTATGTTGGAAAATCATCAACTAGGGAGTGGAGATCCTATGTCTAAAATATCAATCAACTAGGGAGTGGATACCCTATGTTGGAAAATCATCAACTAGGGAGTTGAGACCCTATGTTGGAAAAGAGACTAGGGAGTGGATACCTTATGTCTAAAATATCAATCAACTAGGGAGTGGATACCCTATGTTAGAAAAGCGACTAGGGAGTGGAGACCCTATGTCTAAAATAAAATCAACTAGGGAGTGGAGACCCTATATTAGAAAAGGCGACTAGGGAGTGGAGACCCTATGTCTAAAAATAAAATCAACTAGAGAGTGGAGACCCTATGTTGAAAAAGCGACTAGGGAGTGAAGACCCTATACCTAAAAATCATCAATTAAGGAGTGGAGACCCTATGTTGGAAAAGAGACTAGGGAGTGGAGACCCTATGTCTAAAAATTATCAACTAGGGAGTGGAGACCCTATGTTGGAAAACGCAGCTAGGGATTGGAGACCCTATACTACTATGATTTTTTATTTTTTTTCTTTCTTTTTAATTTCATATATTTTTTTAAGATAATGAGTAAAATGCGGGAAAGAGTTTGGAGAAGACTTCCCTTTTGCAGTAGTTGCTGCAAAACTGTTTCTAGCCTTTGCATAATTTTATTTTGGTTGCACTTGCTTCTTGCAAGGTTGCTTTTGGATTGCACCTGTTTCCCTATTTTTTTTTCAAACAAAGAACAATTTGTCAGTTTGAAACGGTGGTTGGTTTTGTGGCCTTGATTGTTTCAGTCACTTGGTCTCGGTCCTTTCAGTTGTAACTGGTTGTTTCCTGAATATTGATTGCATTTCTAACCTCGGAGAACCTCTGGCTTTTCCGGATTTTGCCATGATGGTTAGTCACGTGGGACTTAACTTTTTCAATTTTTATTTTGCCCTTGTGGGCATTTGACTTTGAATTTCCTCTTTCAACAGTTTTTTATTTCGAAACATCGGCCAACATGGCCAGTTGGAGTCAACTTGATGCCCTTGCCGAGATTGGGTGTCTTTTCTTTCGCATATTGGCTTGTATCAAGTGAGAACCCTGTAAATCAGTCCTGCCTTCCCTTCTTTATCTTAGTTTCATAACAGAGTTAAACCGAAAAGGATTCAAAAAAAAGCAAACAATGGAATAGACAAATGAATTTAGACAAAAGGTATCCCTTTCGGGAAAAAGAAAGAAGGACTTATCTGGAGTGTATACAGACTTCAATGAACATGACATGCCTCTTGGACTAGATGCCTGATCTGTGTAAACCGTCCAACTCTCAGAAATTCATCACAACTCTTGCTTTGAGACTGAGAAACTTTGCCCAAGACTGTGTCGATGCCAGTGACTGTGAGGATTCTCTTTTCGATCAGTGGCACCCTTTGCGGGTTTTCACCAGCTGGCCTCTCTCATTTCTCTTCTCACCATCGCCTTATAGTGCTCTTTATGAGTTTTCACCAACAAGACTCTCTCATTTTCGAATTTCTCTGCTTACCATCACCTTATGATGCCCGTGAGGTTTTCATCAATAAGACTCTCTTATTTTATTTCTCTTATTTTGTTGTATCAGATCCGAGTAACTGTATCCTCCCATTTTGAATCTGTTTGCCGATTGATCGGAAGGACTTGAAAAGGATTTGGATTGAATTACAACTTTGGAACCTTTCAGACAAAACCATCGCCAAACCATTATAACATCTGCCCCATTTTCACTTTTGAGGGAATTTGGGTTTTTTTTTTGGTGTGACTGAACCCCAGAGAGAGGCTGCCTACGTATCCTTTCGGAATCAAGTCAAACGTAGTTCAAGGAATTTTTTTTTTTTATCTTTTTTTTTTCGTAGTAACTTTCAGGTTCCAAAGAGGGTGATCAAAGAAACAAAAAATGGTCAAACATAATACCACTTGACCGCATCTGCATTGACAGCTGTTTCGGGGTCATTTCCTTCAATGTCTCCCAAGTACAACGCTCCTTTCAACAATAGTTTTCTTATAATATACGGACCTTTCCAATTTGGAGCAAATTTTCCTTTTGCTTCCTCATGATGCGGGAGAATACGTCTCAGAACGAATTGGCCCACTTCGAATTTCTTGGGTCGCACTTTCTTGTTGTAGGCACGGGCCATTCTTTGTTGGTACAACTGCCCATGGCAAACTGCGGCCATTCGCTTTTCATCAATCATAGTTAATTTTTCCAACCGGGCCTTGATCCATTCATCATCCTAGATCTCGGCTTCAACAATGATTCGAAGAGAGGGAATTTCAACTTCTGCAGGTATTACGGCTTCAGTGCCATAAACCAATAAGTAAGGCATAGCCCCAACTGATGTGCGCACGGTTGTGCGATATCCCAATAATGCGAAAGGCAGATTTTTATGCCACTGTCTAGAACTTTGAATCATTTTCTTGAGGATCTTCTTGATATTGTTTTTTGCAGCTTCAACAGCGCCATTAGCTTTGGGCCGATAAGGGGTAGAATTACGATGCGTAATCTTGAATTGTTCGCATACCTCCCTCATCAAATGGCTGTTTAGATTTGTAGCATTGTCTGTAATGATAGTTTTAGGAATACCAAAACGACAAATAATGTTGGAATGCACGAAGTCCACCACCGCTTTCTTGGTGACGGCTTTGGAAGTGACTGCTTCAACCCACTTTGTGAAATAATCAATGGCAACCAAGATGAATCTGTGCCCATTTGAAGCTTTCGGCTCGATTGGCCCAAGGACATCAATACCCCAAGCAACGAACGGCCAAGGTGCTGACATATGATGTAACTCTGAAGGCGGTGCATGAATCCGGTCACCGTGTATCTGACACTGATGACACTTCCGGACAAAACTGAAGCAATCCTTTTCCATGGTCATCCAGTAATAACCTGCCCGAAGGATTTTCTTTGCAAGGACATATCCGTTCATGTGAGGTCCACATACTCCCGAATGCACTTCGTTCATGATCTTTTCAGCTTCTAGGGTATCTACACACCTCAAGAGATTCAGATCTGGAGTTCTTTTGTACAAGATTTCTCCGCTCAAGAAGAAACCGCTGGCAAGCCTTCTAATGGTTCTCTTTTGGTTTCTACTAGCCTGTTCGGGATATTTCCTTATTTTCATAAACCTTTTGATATCATGATACCATGGCTGAACATCTGGTTTTATTTCAATTGTATTACAATAACCATGCCTCTCTTGAATTTGGATTTCCAGCGGGTCAATATGGACATTGCCCAGATACGGCAACATTGAGGCCAAAGTAGTTAATGCATCAGCTAACTCGTTGTGGAATCGAGGAATATACCTGAACTCGACGGACTTGAATAGTTTGCTAAGATCTTCCACATGTTGCCTATATGGGATAAGCTTGATATCTCGAGTTTCCCATTCACCTTGGGCTTGCCGAATGATCAAATCTGAATCTCCCATGATTAACAATTCTTCCACATCCAGATCAACTGCCATATTCATGCCCATAATGCAGGCTTTATACTCAGCGGTGTTGTTGGTACAGAAGAACCGAAGCCGGGCTGTGGCCGGGTAGTGCTGACCGGTGGGTGAAACCAAAATTACCCCAATCCCGACACCTTTTGCATTTACAGCTCCATCAAAGAACATTTTCCAAGAATTCGTGTCTTCTGGAATTACTTCAACTGAATTTACTTCCTCGTCCAGAAAGTAAGTACTTAGGAGTTGGTATTCATCATCAACCGGGTTCTCAGCTAGATGATCCGCCAAGGCTTGAGCTTTCATCGCTGTACGGGTGACATAAACAATGTCGAACTCAGTGAGCAGGATTTGCCATTTTGTTAACCTTCCCGTGGGCATTGGTTTCTAGAATATGTACTTCAGAGGATCCATTCTAGTTATGTGATATGTGGTGTAGGCCAAAAGATAATGTCTGAGCTTCTGGGAGACCCAAGTTAGGGCGCAACAAGTTCTTTCCAACAAAGTATACTTGGCTTCATAAATGGTAAACTTCTTGCTCAAGTAGTATATGGCCTTCTCTCTCTTCCTGGTCACATCATGTTGTCCCAGGACACAGCCAAAGGAATTTTCCAAGACTGTCAGATACAAGAACAAAGGTCTTCCTGGCTTGGGTGGAACCAACACTGGTGAATTTGACAGTTATTCTTTGATCTTATCAAAAGCCTCTTGACATTCATTTGTCCATTTGATCACTGCATCTTTCTTTAGCAACTTAAATATAGGCTCACACGTGGTAGTAAGCTGAGCAATGAACCTGCTGATGTAATTCAATCTCCCTAGCAGACTCATGACCTCTTTCTTAGTTCTCGGAGGTGGCAAATCCCGAATAGACTTTATCTTTGTCGGATCTAACTCAATACCCCTCCGGCTGACTATAAACCCCAGAAGTTTCCCAGATGGAACTCCGAATGCACATTTGGCTAGATTCAATTTCAAATCATACCTGCGCAGACGCTCAAAGAACTTTCTCAGATCTTGCACATGGCCTTCTTGTGTTCTGGATTTAATGATCATATTATCCACATACACCTCAATTTCCCGGTGTATCATGTCATGGAAGATGGCAGTCATGGCTCTCATGTAAGTTGCCCCGGCATTTTTCAAACCGAATGGCATGACTCTGTAACAATAAGTGCCCCACGGCGTGGTGAAAGCCGTCTTTTCTGCGTTGTCCTCATCCATCAGAACCTGGTGATACCCATCATAACAATCCACGAAAGACTGTATCTCATGTTTGGCACAGTTGTCAACAAGAATATGAATGTTTGGCAGTGGAAAGTTGTCCTTGGGACTTGCTTTGTTCAAATCCTGATAATCAACACACACTCGAGTTTTTCCATCTTTCTTTGGCACTGGGACCATATTAGCCAACCACGTGGTGTATCGGATCACCCGAATCACACCGGCTTTTAATTGTTTGGAGACTTCTTCTTTGATCTTATCACTGATTTCCATTTTAAACTTTCTTTGCTTTTGTTGTACGGGTGGGTAATCGGGATAAGTTGGCAATTTATGTACTACCAAATCAACGCTCAAACCTGGCATATCATCATAGGACCATGCAAACACATCCTTGAATTCAAACAAAAGTTGGATCAATACATCCCTAGTTCTTTCATCGGCGTGAATGCTTATCATGGTTTCTCGGACCCCTTCTGGACTGCCCAAATTAACTGGCTCGATTTCATTTAAGTTTGGCTTTGGCTTATTCTCAAATTATTCCAATTCTCAATTTATTTCCTTAAAAGCCTCATCTTCATCATATTCTGGATCTTCATTCATTATTTCACAGTTAGCCATCGTTTTAGGATCCGGGCATGAAGTCCGCAAGCATGTCATGTTATTTAAGTCCGCATTATTAGAACTAAAAAGGAAAAGATAAGAAAAATAGCAAAATTAGAATGAAGAAAAAGGAAACATCCATTGATGATGAAATATTGATTTCATTGAATTGAATTGAAGATAAGAGGGTTTACATCGAAATCAAAAGACAATAAAATAAAAATATTCGAGTTACACCCTGAAATAACTCGTAATGTAGAAAAGATGGCAAGACTGGACTACCGGGATTCCCGCCTGACAGGGAATGGGGTAGCTTTCCAATTCTGAAGCTTGGCATTTGGCCCCATGTATAACACCTCAGCAGTGCTCGTTCCTTCCCCCGGCTGGACCATGTGGGACTCATACAACATTCGTTTCATGGCTTCACAAATGTCCTCAATCTTTTCAGCCGTGAAGGTCTCTTCTTCTTCTTCTTCTTCTACATATTTGGGATCAATAAATGACTTGGTGAGATGTGGAACGGGCTGAGGCAGGACCCACCCATTTTTGTTGCGCTCATCAGCCCATTTTCTATCGGCCTCTGTAGCTCGGAAACCTACGCCGAAGAACTTCTCATTGGCGGTTGACGTAACGGGCTCTATGATGCCTTGTAGATATACCCCGAGCCTCTTTCCGGACTTGTACCCATGTTTAATCATTTCAGTGGCGACCATGACCGAGGCATTAGATAAGCAAGGTTGAGGGAACGAGGCCCCTTCTTCGCATTGATCAGCGATCACAATTTTGAAGGACTGGTAGACAATGTGCTCACTTCCTTCTCTAGCTTCGAGACATGGGACTAAAGGGTCCCTGTAAATAGACTGTTCATCCTCCCCGTGGACAACAATTTCTTGATTTTCATGTTCAAATTTGACCATTTGATGAAGAGTGGAGGGCACAGCTCCTGCAGTGTGAATCCATAGTCTTCCTAGGAGAAAATTATATGAAGTATCCATGTCCAGAACCTGGAAAGTTACCTCGAAATCCACAGGGCCAATGGTCAAAATCAAATCAATTTCCCCTATTGTGTCTCGTTTGACACCATCAAAAGCGCGCACACATACATTGTTTGGTCGGATTCTTTCTGTTCCAATTTTCATCCTATGGAGCGTTGAGAGAGGGCAAATGTCGACCCCAGACCCACCATCTAGCATGACTCTCTTCATATAATAACCTTCGTATTTGACAGTCAAGTGAAGGGCTTTGTTGTGGGCGGCTCCCTCTTGGGGCAAATTATCACGGCTGAAGGAAATCCTATTAACTTCAAAGAATTGTTCAGCCATTCTTTCCAGTTTTTCAACTGAAATTTCAACTGGGACATATGCCTCGTTCAATGTTTTTAGGAGTACCTTTTACTGTTCATTTGAGCTAATAAAAAGAGATAAAAGTGAAACCTGGGAAGGAGTCTTCTTGAGCTGGTCAATTATTGCATATTCCGAAGTTTTCATTTTTCGAAAAAACTCTTCTGCTTCCTCAGAACTCACAGGCTTCTTAGGCGGAAACCGTTTATCCTTGCTTAGTTTTAACATCTTTTGCTCTTCTGGGTTGTGGTACTTCCTAGGTTGGTTCATTTCATTCACCTCTCCCATAATCTTTTTCCCCTTGTAAGTAACCACTGTTTTGCTATAATTCCAGGGGACTGCAGTGGGGTCTCTCATAGGGCTCTGTGGTGCGCGGCTAATAACCACGGGCTCATTCAGCCTTGGTGAAATTACCGGCCCCCGCGCCACATAAGTCCCTTTTGGCACATACAACTTTGGCACATTTAGCATGACTTTCCTCTGCTCAAATCTTTTGGGAGTGTTCAACATGAGTTGTTCTTTCCTTGGGGCCCTAGGAACATAGAGAATTGCATCCTTAGCTGGTGCTGCCCCAGTATTTGTTTCTGCAACTTGAGGAGTTAGAGTGATTTTCTCCTCATTTCTGGCTTGTTTCAATGTCGCTTTAGGTCTTGCCTCTGAATCGACAATGGCGATGATAGCTTTCAAAGCTGGATAAAACTCTTTATCATCACAAATCATTCCAATGACTGGCCCGTTGTTGTGAGTCGGTAATGGATTATTAGTCATATTGGGGACTTCTTCGTCCCTCAGCACCACTCGTTTTTGTTCTATCAAATTCTCAACGGCTTCCTTGAGAGTCCAACAATCCTCTATATCATGACCCTCTGCCCCTGAATGATAGGCACAGCTAGTACCGAGCCGGTATGATGGAGATTCCGAATTTTGCCGGTTTGGAGGCACAAGTTGCAATAGACCCATCTCGACTAATTTTGGAAACAAGCTAGAGTAGGACTCACCAATAGGGGTGAAGTCGTTTCTCCTAGGATGCTCACGGGGGCGTGTATTATGTTGGTAATTGTTTTGTGGGGGACGGGGGTTATATGGATCTTGGTAAGGATGGTTATTTCTGGGAGGTGGAGCTCAGTTTTGGTTGTAGTGTTGTTGTGGTCGTGCATAAGGTTGGAAATTCATCACCGCATAGGGAGGCGGTGCCACGGCATATGCTGCATCTTGATGGGGGTAGTAGTGTTGTGGGGTTCTGGAAGACAGGTAAGAATGATCGCGGGATCGATGGGGGCCTCTCAAACCTGAAGTCATCAAGGCTCATTCTTCCCTCTTCTTTCGATTTGCTAAACCTCCCGAGCCGTTCTGGATGGCTTGGGAGGTGGCTCTCAAAGCAGATTGACTTATTATTCGGCCAGTATTCAAGCCATTTTCTACCATTTCTCCGATTTTTATGGCCTCTGCAAAAGGTTTGCCCATTGCAGACATCATGTTTTGAAAGTAATCGGCCTCTTGGGCCTGCAAGAAAACATTGACCATTTCTGCCTCATCCATAGGCGGTTTCACTCTGGATGCTTGCTCACGCCACTTGATAGCATATTCACGGAAGCTTTCCGTGGTTTTCTTCTTGAAATTGGTCAGAGAATTCCTATCTGGAGCTATATCAATATTGTATTGAAATTGCCTGACGAAATCTCGGGCCAAGTCATCCCATATATGCCAATGGGAGATGTCCTGATTTATGTACCATTCTGACGCAATTCCCGTCAAGCTCTCCACAAAATAGGCCATCAAAAGTTCTTCTTTTCCACCTGCCCCTCTCAACTGATTGCAATATCTTTTAAAATGAGCGATCGGGTCTCCGTGCCCGTCGTATTTTTTGAATTTTGGCATTTTAAAACCAACGGGCAAATGAACATGAGGAAACATACACAGATCGGAGTAGGAGACACTCTTTTGGCCACTCAGGCCTTGCATGTTCTTCAAACCTTTTTCGAGGCTTTTCATCTTTCGAACCATCTTTTCTTGCTCGGGGTTTTTCATAGCTCTTTCCTGTTCCATAGGAGACTTAAACTGCGGGTGTTGAGGGTAAGAGTTTGGGGTAACATGAGTGTTGTCTAGCTGAAATTGCGGGACTTGAAAAGTGAAAGCTGAAAGCTCGAAGCATGGCCTGGGAACTGTTGGTTGTGTTGTAGTAGAGACTGGTGGTGCGGTGAATAATGTAGAAGGTACCCCTGAAAACGGTGCCTGGGGGCGAACCTCAGAAGGCATACCGGTGAAATTGGCCGATATAGTGGGGTACCCAAACAGGATGAATGGGTTTGTTATGGGGATGGTGACATTAGAGATTCCACTCGTCCTGGGAAGCAGTTCAGGAAATCCGGGGATTATACTGGGCGGTTCTTTGCCATTAGACCAAGCGTCCCACATTTCTAACATGCGGACGCGCAACCTCCTATTTTCCTCAGTGGCTGCAGACTCTGACTGTGGAATAGCCGATACAGGGCTATCCTCAGGCTCAATAATTGGTAGATGACTTTCAGAGGCCATAGGAACACTGCCTTTAGATCTCGTGAAGTAAGGATGGGAAGCCAGATTACCACAAAATCAACCACCTTAACAGGACCTTTGATATTTGCACACACAACAACCTGGTTAGTTTGAGATATTTAACAGATAAGGAATCGCATATTGGGGATGCAATGCACTTAAACAATTAAATGTTTCTAAATGTCTTTGCAACGACTGTATGTTTTATCCCGGCTTTACTATCTCTTTTCTCAAATTTCGAATCCTTATTTCTTTTTCCTTCCCTTATTGTTGTTTTTGCTCTTTTATTTTTCACTCTTTTTTCTTTCTTCTTCACTCAATTTTCCTTCTTTTTCTCTCTTTTTCTTTATTTTTCACTCAGATTGTCTATAGCTACGATGGGGATTGCCTACGTATCATGACGCCGCATGAATCAGATCATTACGTAGTTCAGGAAATAAATGCAGAATAAAAGAAAAGAAAATTTTGGTTTTTTGGTTTTTTTTTTCAACATTTCATTAAATAAAATCTTTTTGGGTTTTTCTATTACAAAGATTTGGAAATACTGATGATTAAACATACATACTTAAAAAAAAAGACTCAAAAAGGTAAAAAATATAGACTCGAAGCCAAAAATAATATAAAAAAAAACAGGAATACATAAGAGCCTCTAATACTACTCTGGGGCCCCGTGGTACATCAGTCGGTCTCGACGTGGGCCTGCGTGCAATCTCTTCTTGAAGGTACTCTAAATCATTCATCACGTGATGGACAAAAGTCATCACAGAAGTAAAGAACATGGACCTGGTCATATCTTCGCATTCATGGCATTTCATTACAACGTAATTAGCGATTTCTTTAATCCTCATTCTAATGACACCCTTTTCTTGGAGCAAGCGTTCATTTTGCTGAGACCGGGCCTCCAATACTTGTGTGGCCGTATGGTTTTGGTCTTGCAATTGTTGTATGACTTCTTCCAATCGGGAAATCGATGTATAGCAATGCTCTCTTTCAGCTTTGAAATCCTTTGTCTGTTGGACCATTTTATTTTCGAGATTAGTCAGCTTTTCCCTTAAGATCGCGACCCCTCTATCATACTTTTGCTTTAAATACTGAACATGCCTTGCCCGTTCTTCTGCATTATTCGCCAATTTTGCCCGAGCTTTTGCCAATTCATCCTCGGCCTTTGTCAAATCAAACCCATAATCATGAACTTTCCATCTCATATTGCTTATGAGTCTTTAATTTTTTTCGTTTTTTACCGGGTTTTCAGCAACTATTTTCATTTTCTGAATTTGAGCTCGGAGGGCTTCATTTTCTCGGGCCAACCTTTTCTTTTCTCCTTCATCCTCAGCAGCCTGCAAACTACTGTTAAATTTGAGATTTTTGATTTGATCCTCTAGCTTGCTTATGGTGGTCCGGTATTCCTTTTCTTTATCTAACCAAATCCACTGTTCTCGCACTCCATCGGTGAATTGTTGGACATGGGGTCTTTTGGCGGGCTGTTCTGTCTCTTGATCGACTCGAACTCTCTTACCATACCAGGCTGTGTAGTTAGATTCTACTTCACCCGAGGAACAATCTCGTACTTGAGTCTGTGGCTCCAGAAACCTACATTGGTGCCAAATCTGGCGAACCTTTTCTTCTGGGAATGCGGCTTTTGGGCATAGTTCAATAACCTGTGGACTCAAATCTTCATCATAAAGGATTGTTTGGTATCTTCCTAATTGGCGTAGGACTCGATGCGGAGCATATGGCTGAATACTCCAAAGTCCCATCAATAAAAGAAAGCATACTCCGACGGACATGTAAATAACCTCGTTGACCGTGAGCCAACTGAAAGTCCACTCAATTCGGTTTGCGGTCAAAAAATCCAAATACGCGAACCAAGCCTCAGTACCCTCCGGTAATTCATGACCGTTTACCCGATTTTCGTATTCTTCAATGCAATCGAGTCCGGTCAGACCGTAGTTCATGTACCTCGGGCGATGGCAAAGATGTTCCACCAGCCACATTTGCAAAAACAAGTTGCAACCCTCAAAGAACTTTGTCCCAGCTCGACAGGCAGTTAGAGCTCGATAGATTTCTGCGAGAATCATCGGTATAAGAGTGCGGTTGGCCTTTTTCACTATAAAGTCAGCCATTCCTGCAAGTCCTAGCTCTATATGTCTGTCACTCCTTGGGCATACCAGAATGCCTAAAAAGGCAACTACGAAGGCTAAACCTCTACGTGCTTCCCATTTGTTTTTATTTCCCTGATGACTCAAACCATTGTCCGGAGCCTCAAATCCTCGGGGATCCCCATACCGGCTGTATAAGAAGTGGAATGTGCAAAATCCTTTGGCCAAATTTTCATATTTAACCTGCCGGCTAATGCTCAGAAGGTCCAAGAACTTATGAGGAGTTATAGGTCTTGGTGCTACTGGATATTGGTGCCTGAGATTCCCGCCAAGACCAACATAACCTGCCATCTCTTCTAGCAAAGGGGTCAACTCAAAATCAGAGAAGTGGAAAACATTGTGCGTCGGGTCCCAAAACGGTATCAAAGCTTTAATTATATCAACCCTTGGTTTAATTTTCAGAAGCCCGGTGAGCCCACCTAAAGCCTTTGTCACATAAAGCTTGTTGACCTCCCCCAGGTTATTCCACCACATGTGGAGTCCCAATGGAATCTCATCTACGACCCGAAAAGGTAAATTCTCAACGGTGCTCATTCTGCACAAAATTGAGGACAAAAATCAAAACCGACACATTTTCCAAAAACACAAAGTGGTTAATTTTAAAAATTCAAATCAGTAAATTTCGTAACATTTTTTTGTTGTTGCAAATACGGCCCTTTCAGCACTTGAGGAAAGTTTTTAGGGTTGTTTCTGCCAACTGAGGTTGGTTATAGGAGAAAAAATTGACTTGTGTTTACATTGTGGCTATTCTTGTGAAAACAGCTTTTCGGCGCTCTAGGAGAATGTTTTAAGGCTATTTTGACAAGAATTATCCCGGGTGATGATCATGTTTCAAAAGATTCTTATTTTGGTTAGTTTTGAAAAAAATGTGGTCGGACCTGATAGGGGTTGCCTACGTATCTCACATTCGGTGAGAATCAGACCCGCGTAGTTCGGTAGATTTTGGAGCAATAGGAAAACACGACTTATTTTAAAAATGACTTTTTTTTTCCAGAGTTTCAGTATTTTTCAAATACCTGAATTTTCAAAACCGGGTAAGATTATTATTATTTTTTTTACCTCACTCTTTGTTTTTTCTTGGTTCCATTTCCCTATTCTAGAAGCCGGTCAACATGCAAGTCGAAATAAACATATGCACAAATAGCACGTAAAATACATCAAGATGGTCCAATATATTGGGTACACCTGTCCTAGACAGACCCAACCCCTATGTTGAGTCCCCAAAGTCAAATGCACGTGATGCAAATAAACGTTCCTACTAGGGATCCGACATGAGGCTATGTTATTCTAGGTTTAGATCCTAGGTGTGTTGTTCTAGACCTGGCTTACCCGAGCAGACAACTCGAGCCGGGAGGGGGGGGGACAGCGTACTGGGAATACATAAGCTTCACCGGCTTTACAACTTGTCCGAACCTCGTTCTAAAAATTAGGGTATGACTCTAACAGAAAAGAAGCCACGCGAAGCGCACGCTTCCCAAAAGATTTAAAAGACTCAGAGAGAAGAGGGTTTCATAACAGTTTATATACAGTTCAAGTAATATCAAAGCAGTAAAAAGCGGCATTTAGCACATTAGGCTCAAACACGAAAAAATCAGATAATAAATAAAAGCCAAGCATAACAGCTATTCTAAGCTCAAATTCTGAACCCTGAACCAGAGATTCTGGGTTCTTATTCCCCAATAGAGTCGCCAGAGGTGTCACACCTCCTTTTTTCCGAGGGGATAAGGGATATGGGAGTTTTTCCAATTTAAGTGACATTATTCGAAATGGGATTATTTATTTAATTCAGAGTCGCCACTTGGAATAAGTTATGGTGTCCCAAGTCACCGATTTATTTTAAAATTCCAAATCAAGGAAATTGACTCTATTTATGGTCCACGAACACAGAAGACCGGGTAAGAAATTCTGTTAAGCCAGAAGAAGGTGTGAGGCACTCCCGAGTTCCGTGGTTTTAGCACGGTCGCTCAACTATTAATGATTGGCCTAATTATCTGATTTAATACATGCCTAAAACCTATTGTGCATTTTTAACTTTTAACCGCTTTTAATTATTTATGGAACTTATTTGAACAAGTCGCGATGTCGCACACTCATTTTGTTTTTGTACATATTGTGAATCGCGTCACGTGAAACGCACCCGCGATTTACAACATGCTTATTTTTATTATTATTCAAAGTTGAAGTCAAGTCGCGTGAAACACGCACTTGAATTGGGGTTTACGTATCATGACTATGCCACGGGAACCGTACCCATAGTCACGATAATTTATTATTAATCGCGCCTAAATCAAGCTACGATGTTCGAAATATTATTCAATTACTAATTTTTGTTTTGACATTATTGTAAGGTCGTGAGGTATGTATATTGTTATGGAGGAAATGAAGTAAATTAATTACGGAAAAAAATTGGCTAGCTTGTGAATATTTATTTGTTTTTGGTCATGTGCAATAATTAGCCCATAAATACGTTAGAGAAGTCCAATTAAAGTCTTACACCAATCATGTCCCAACCTAATCTCTTATAATTTTACTGCTAACCAATATTTGAAACTAGACTAAGAGCCCGTTTGGATTAGCTGATTGTAAATAGCTGATAAGCTTGTAGTGGTAAAAAGTTTTTTTAGCTGAAGCTGATTTTTAAAATAAGCATTTACGTGTTTGGATAGAAGTGCTGAAACTGATAATAAGCAGTTGATGTGTTTGATTAAAAAATACTTATAAGCTATTCTTTTGTTAAAATGATTAAAATACCCTTGAATCTTTTTCAAAAGATTATAAATTAAAAATTTTTTTGTAAAGAAAAGAATTAATAACGAATATGGAATGAAGAGAAAGTTAAGAAATTTATTTTGGGAAAAGTATTTTGTGAATTAGAAAATATTATTAAGGATAAACTAGTAAAAGTGTTGGTCAAACTAAAAGTGCTTATAAGTTGAAAAGCCATAAGTTGGGGGGTGACCGGCTTATGACTTATGGCTGATTTTAGCTTATAAGCACTTGGCTTATAAGCACTTTGAGTGTTTACCAAACGCGTAGATAAGCCAAAAGATGCTTATAAGCCAGTTTGACCAGCTTATAAACTTAGCCAAACACCCTCTAAATTTATGGCTGGAATAGATAGATACATGTAGGACCAATTTAGTTACTAAGATAGGAGATCAAAATGAAACTAAAGCATGCTAAAAATGGAAAGTCATTACTTCATTGAATAAACAAGAAAAGTAACAAATTAATACATATTCATCAATAAAATTAACCATATGAACTACTAAAAAGGAAAATAAAGTAATCGTAACAAATACTCAACATGAGAACAAATTAATCTTAACACACTCAGATGCGAACTCGATCATATCATACTCAAAGTTAAATTAAAACAGAGTGACCCAAAACATTAATGAGAAAAACAAAATAGAAAGAGAAGTGAACCTTTGTATTGATGATTGTGGATTTAAATTACAACCATTCAATGATCGGATAGCTCTCAACTGGACCCTTCGGACCACAAAAAACTCGAGCGGCAAATATCAACTTGCAACCCCAATCAACCCTGCAAAACTAACGATTTAGTGGCTATTTTTGGAGCTTTTTTTTTTGTTGGGTTAATGATGGCTCAAAGGGGGGTAATTATGGCTCAAAAGTGGTCAAGGGCTAGTGGTTTTGGGGTGGTAAAGCTGCTGGATATTTCGAAAGAAGCCGAAGAAAGAATGAAACGAGTAGAAATTTTCTTATCCTAGAAGAAAAAAATATTTCTCAATTCCTTCCTCCCTATTTTTCCTTTCTCTTTCCCTTTTTTTTCATCACATTTCTCTTCTATTTATAGAAAAAAAAATCGAAATTTTTAGATTTTTTTATTTTTTATTTTTTATTTTTAATTAAAAAGAATTTTCACTTCCCATTTTTCTTATTTTTTTTAAAAAAAATAATTCCCCACTTTCCTTTACTTTTATTTTTTAATTTCTTACTTTTTTAATTTTAATATATTTAAAATCCCACTTTTTTACTTTTTTTTTATTTCCCACTTATTTTACTTTTCTTTTTTTATTTCCCACTTACTTTTACTTTTTTTAAAAAAAATAATCAGATACCCTTACTTTTATTTTTTAATTCCAACTTTATTTTACTTTTTATTTTTTAAATTTCCACATTCTTTTACTTTTATTTTTTTAATTTTCCACTTTCTTTTACTTTTTTTATTAAATAATTTCTACCTACTTTTACTTTTACTTTTTAATTTTATATTTCTACTTTTCCTATATTTTAATTCTCATCCGAAATTTATTTATTTTTTAAATAATAATAATAATATTTTATTTATTTTCGATTTTTAATTCATTTTATTTAAAAATAAAGATAAAAATAATAATAAAAATAATACTAATAGTAATAATTTACCTTTTTAAATTATTAATAATTTTTCTATATATATATATATATATATATATATGTATATATGTATAAGTGTAACAAAGCTAAAAAATATATATTAAATTCTGTAAATATATACATAGTAGAAGGTGATAAAAATTCAAATATAGTCAAAAATTAGGTGCTCACAACGTGCATTAAAGAGAAAAATAAAAAAATAGTGTACCACATATTAATATAATAAAGTATTTCAAGATATTGTACTATATTACTATTATTAAGAGAAAATCAAATAATATAGCAATTAAATGTAGCTAATACAACCAAATAATGACTCAACTAGCATATGATACAAATATAGTATATAGCTATACTCATAGGGTATATAGTTGTACGAGGTCGTTCCAACAACTGCATATAACTATAAAAAATATTACATATATAATACACAAAATCTATGTCCATAGGTACAAGAAAATCCAACACAGCAAAACATGATCATATAAATCATTTCAGTATAGAATTCACTTAAAAATGCAGCCAAAACAACCAAAAAATATTTCAACTACCATATGATACCAATATGATATATAATTATACCAATAGGGTATACATTTCTACTAATTAATTTCAGGCAACTATATATGACTATACTATTATTACATAATATACATGCATAAAGAGAAAAATCAAAATATAGTGTATCACATATTAATATAATAATGTATTTCAAGATATTGTACTATAATACTATTATATAAAACAAACGCATAAAGAAAAAATCAAATTGATTACATAATACACATGCATAAATGAAAATTAAAAAAATTCAAGATACTGTACTATTCTACTATTACTAAAGAAAAATCAAATAGTGTATCAATTAAATGTAGCTAATACAACCCAAAAATATTCCAACTAACATATGATGCCAGTATAGTATATAGCTATATCAATAGGATATACAATTATATGCAAAGAGTTTAAAAAAGTTTTTTTTAATTTAATTATTAAACTGAAATAATATCAGTAAATTATATACTGTTAAATTATATATTATATACTAAAATACTATACAATATATCAAAATAATATCTTGTGTTCTTCAACATTATACTATATACTATAATATTATATTGTTGTAACTAATTATATACCAAAATGGTATATAATATACCATTTTATTATACAGTATAAATTCGTCTTTTTCGCTAGTTCAACCCAAAATTCTAAAATCTACTCCAAAATCTCCACTAAACTGATTCAAAATATAATCACAACCTCCTATTAATATTCAAGCATACTCCAATCACAATTAAATCGAAACAACTACAAATTCAACAAACCCAATTAATGAGTTTCAAGCTTCCAGATCCTTCAATAATGGATTTAGTTTTCTCACAATAAAATCTTCAAAAATTAGCATTAACATCATAATCTACACATCAAAGAACAATACCCAATAAATTCCAACAACAAACACTTCAAACACACATGAAAATTCAAATCTTAGTTAGATAGTACATATTATTTTTTGTTTTACTTTTAGGAGATAAATTGAATTATGGAGCACAAATAAAAAAAAAGGGTGATGATAGCAAGAAAAAGGTACAATACAAACAACATACAATTGTTGTCTCTTTTGTGATTGAACTTCCGATTGAGAATTGTGATTTTTCATGGAGTAAAAGAGAAAAATTAATTTTGAAACTTCTTAAAAGTGTTTATTGCTTCTCCTTGAGAAATGGGTAGCGGCAGCAGCGAGAATTGATGAGGAGATAAAAAAGGAAAGCTAATTATGTATTAGGCTGAGCGGGTAATTAGTTTTAATAGAATAGGTATTTGATGTAATTACTTTTAAAATGTATAATTACGGGTAATTACTTTTGATTAGGTAGGTATATAGGGTAATTTTTCCATCTTTCTTTTTGCGGTACAACATTACAGTACTACAGACTTAACTGTGGTTTTTTGGATCTTTACAAATTTATTTTTAGTTTTATGATCCTACCTCTTTTTTTACACATGGGAGATTTATTTTTACACGTAAGAGATCTGTCTTTTACACATAAAAGATCTAAAAAGGTCATTTTCTTAAGTTCAAAATTGTAAAGGGGCATGATGTACAAATAGCACCAAACTTAACTGAATGTTTATACAAAAATTTAAGGGATCTTTACGCAAATAGCCGACCATATTTATTGTTTACTTTTTCTAGCCATATACATAATTATACATTCATTATACACAATTATACACATATAATACATAAATTATGCATACACTATCTTCACTGGCTATTTTTAGTTTAAGAGGTTAGGTAGACGACTATTTGGGTTAATTCTTCAAAATTTAATAAAGTAATTTCATTTGTCAACGGGCCGCCATAGATTTACATGAAAATTAATGGGCCTAAAGTTCGTTAATGGGTAGAATGTATTGAATCAATTTGGATTGCTTGCTAAAAATAAGGATCTTGACATAAAAGCCGGTTATACACAAATTATACATAAATTATACTCATATTATACATCCACAATAATATTTAGTTTGAGCGGTTGAGTAGAAGCTATTTAGGTTAACTAGTACTACAAATCTATCATAGTTGGCCTAGTTGATGGGAATATTATCCATAAATTAGCTCTTCGTTTTATTTCCCAATGGATAATGTGATGAAATGATTTTGAGAAAGGGATGGGTCGATCATACTTAAACGAGTTAAAATATGTTGAGTCAGTAATTAAATTATGATTTTTTAACCAATTAAATTATGACTCAATTCATCCAAAATTTATTTAAAGGAAACGATTATAATTCAAGCCTCTAAATTGACCCAAGAGTATTCAAAGTTTCTCCGTTTTATTTTGAGCATGAGTTACTTCAAGGAATTGTGTCATTCGGCACTAAAACCCTCTTAAAAGTTACTTATCTTGCAAATTGACATCACAAAAGTTTCACTAAAAGAGATCTTTTTCCTCCTTTGCATTCACTTTTGATGGAAAGAAAATTTTAAAATTTTCATGACCTTATTTCTCCCTAATTCCTTTCTTCCTAAAAAACCAACCCCCCAAAAAATAGTATGTTCGTCCCACTCCTCTCTCTCACTTCCAAGTTCGAGTAAAGATAAATATTTAGCTAGCGTTTGGCCATAGATTCCCAAATTTGTTTTGAAAATTTTGTTTTGGGTGAAATTTAGCTTGAAGATGAAAATGTGTTTGGACATACGTTTTCAAAGCATATTTCCCAAATTTATTTTGGAAAAACATGTGTATTATTAGGGATTTGGCCCAAAACCAGCTATTGAGCTGATTTTGGGATTTGGGATTTAGAATTTTGCCAAAATATAGGCAAAATCTATGGTCAAATATGTGTTTGCCAAATAAAATTCAAGTTTATTTTGACAAAATCTATGACCAAACGGGTCCTTAAAATGGGGCCAGTCTTCTCTAGTAGTCGTTAAGTCTTCTTTTGGAAGGTAAAATGGCCCCAGTACTCCTACACTTGTCCTGTTTCTTGTGATAATCAAAGACACAAAACTAAAAAATGTCTATATTCATGCAAGGAGCTAATCAACCATTTGTTTCAGTTCTTTGGCTGTAAAGGTCAAAGGATAAGTTTCACAAGGACATGTAGGACATCTGACCTAAATTAGTTTAGATTGGCACCCTTTTTTTCTTTTTTCTTTTTTGCATATTTTCACATGTTACCCAGACTTTTCTCTTAGTATACTGCATTAGGTTATACATGCTCATAGACTTTTTATACTATAATTGTAATTTAATCTGTTTTAGCAAGTTAGTTACTAAGTATTATTTTACTAGGTTACTCATTAATGCATATAATAAGGATATACATATAATTACTTTACAAGCGGCCGATTTCAAAAGTTTTATATTGGCTTTGTAATGAAAATAAACTTCCCAAATTGGTAAGATAGAAACAATCGTGCTATTTAAAAAGTTTTTACCGCTATGATTGAAAATGTTAATGTAATATACTGAAGTATGAATGGACTACCGTACGTTTCTGAGTAACACTAATCCTATTTCCAAATCAGTCGAAATCGTTTGCCTAGTACAGTAAATAACTAAATATGCTGAAGCAAATGAAAGACGACGACGACAACAACAATCCAGTATAATCCCACTAGTGAGGTCTGGGGAAGGTGGTGTGTACGCAGACCTTACCCCTACCATGAGGTAGAGAGACTGTTTCCAATAGACCCTCGGCATCCTTCCCTCCAAGAACTCCCCACCTTGCTCTTGGGGTGACTCGAACTCACAATCTCTTGGTTGGAAGTGGAGGTTGCTTACCATCAGAGCAACCCCTCTGAAGCAAATGAAAGAATGCACTTAAAAGTAATTGTTTACCCTTAAAATAATGGTACAGTTGAATTTATACGTGGTTTCTAGACAAGTAAACTAATTTGATCATGAAATAATACAATAATCGAAAAAATATACAATACTTAGCCTTAGAATGTAGGTGAAATAGCAAAGATGGTGATTCCGTGAACACGATTTCCGGACACAGCAATGATGAGATCAGAAAGCAACAAAGTAAAATTGTATGAAACTTTGTATAGAATATAGTATATGTTTTTCCATAAAAATCCTCCCCCTTTTACAATGGTCACTCAGCTCACTATTTATAACTATGTCTAGGAAAAAAGGTACTAGGATCGTGCCATCCTTTAATGTCAATTATGAAGATCATTGATGAAGATATAATGGTGAACATAAATGCCAAATTCTCTGTAACGGACCGTCTCTCTTAATGCTGTAGAATATTCCTTAGTAAATGCTGCCGGGCGCAGAGCATTTAATACACCTTTATGAACGTTATCCTTTCCGGCCATCTCATCTTGGATTCCACGTGTTCTCCTTTTAGTTAGCCACGTGTTATATCATATTTTACCCTATACAGATAGTTCCTCTGCTTTCCGGTGACATAACTTTGTATTACCGGAAAGTTGGTAGAAATACCTTTTTGGCGGGAATTACTATAACTCCCTCTGAAGGTCTCTGATAGTTGATTAGACGCACGTTTTTTCGTATTTAATGCCCCAAACATGCGTCATCCCATGATTCAGCAAAAATTTTTCCGATTATCGAGGTAATCATGGCCATGAATTCGGCCGCCAAAATTTTACTTATACGGAACTTTCTTTTCCTTTGCGTTTCACAATTGCTTGAGCTTCTTATTTGCGTCCTTGTTTTCCATCATTTTTTTAATTTTCTTCAAACACAAAATATTTTCCTTCTTCTTTTCCAATGACTTCTTGCTCTAAGCCTGCTGGTTCTACAAAGAGCAAGAACAAAATCGAGGATTCTGTTCCCCAACAGTGGGTTCCATCATCCCAAGAAGGCTTAGTACTTCGAAGAATTTTGAAGAGAAATTTCCTACTGCTAACCCTTGTACATGGGCTGTTAGCATGTACCCTTCTTCCATTCGTCCTTCCAATATTCCTGCTGTGAAGAAGGACTGCCGTTGCAATGAGTTGGAAATTATTTCTCCTGATCTATCGGGGCGAGTGACCCTTCCCAAGGAAGGTTTTACATACTTTTTCACGTATCCTTTTACTTTGGGTGTGTTTTCTTTCGACGGAGGGCTTGATTTCGTGATTGCAGAATTTTGCCTTCGCTACCACGTGTATTTGGCACAGGTAAGTCCTTTAGTGTAGAGGACGATCGCCTGCCTCCGATATTTGTGCCAAGAAAGTGGAGAGGAGCTAACCCTAGCTCATATGATGAACCACTATTCCCCCAAAATCTTCTGTGGTGGAAGGATAAACCTTTGCAAGCATGGCCACTATACTTTGTTGTCTAGCACGGATGATGATAACGACCGTGGGTGGATGGAACGGTTCATTTCAGTTGCCACCAATAACATCATTCCGACAACGGCTTCATCCTTTCCGGTTGCTTGGAACCACACTCGTAAATTCTTTGTATAGTATTCCTTTTACTAGATATTATTCTATGGTCGTATCTTCACTCTTCGCATGTTTCAGAAACTCGATGGATCCCACCGGTGGTGGAAGGTTTGAACCAGTGGGTTCAGAAGATATTGGACGTCACAACGCTTGAAACTCATTCGTGGAAAGAACTGGCCCTTAAATACGGGTGGAAGGCCAAAAATCATGGTAACTTTAATTTACCTTGCTTTAATTTTTGTATTTGAAGAACTTGGTTGAACCCTTCTGACTTGTTCATGGAATTAGATCTACATGCGGGCTCTGTTGCTATCTCCGAGGAAGACGTTCTGAATGATCCTGCTGATGCAGCGAGGTTGCTTCAAGAAGCACTTACTCGAACAGGTGTACGTTCTGGCCGATCATGCTGATGCAGCGAGGCTGCTTCAGGAAGCACTTACTCGAACATGTATCTCCGGGCCTGTTTCGGGTGCAAACACTTCTTTACGTAGTCCCCGGCCATAGGATAAACAAACAAAGATAAGGCATTCCTCCGCGGGCGGGGAAAAGAATAAAAGGGCAAAGATTGATGCCGCCGAGTCATCTCCGGTGGCGATGATGACTGGTCCTCTTTCCGGGCCGGTCGTAGACACTGTGATGATCGATGATGATGAAGAAGTTAGTGATGAGGGAGCTTCTTTATATAGAAGGTGACGATCCTCATCATCTCAACATGATGCTTAACTTGTTGAGATAGTTGCACCAACTGAAGATGACGTCTCAGCACTTTGGGGAGAATCTGATTTAATAGAATATGCCAACTCCCGCTTCGGGGTCCCAATTGCTATAACCGGTGTTGTGGGGCTGAGTACCTGGTCCTTGTCGTCTTTGATTGGCGAGCATCAAACAACCAGCACTGCATTTGATACAACTGCTTATCACTCTTCAACTCCATCAGCTTCATCTCCACCTTCACCAACACCAGCAACTGCTACATCATTCCCATCTTCGTCCACTCTTCCACCTGCAGTTTCTACATCACCCTCATCGGCCGCATCTGACCATGAAGAATGTGTTCTTCTTCCACAGTCCCCAGTTCATGGGAATTTAGGGCAAAATTATGATGCTCCTTCTAAAGATACACAAAGGATGAGGAACATTACTCTTTCGGTCTCTACCGGGTGCAACCTGCTATCACGGCCGGTGGAGCTTGCTAATTACCTGAAGCCTTTGGCTTCAAAAAAAGATTGGAAAAAGATTCAGACACTCCCGGGAGAGTATTTGTTGAACAATGCTATGTATAACGCGGCAGCGGTACGTTCCTTCCTTCCTCCATTATTTCTTCTACTTTTGAACGAATGTATTCTAAGTTTTACCTCTTCTTATTTTATAGGCCAACTTTCTCGTTTCTGAGGGCCTTCAAAGGTTGATTCGTGAGAAGGAGGAACTTACTTCTGAGCGGGATCAGCTTTTGGCGGAACGGGACCAGACTGTTCTCCGCCTCTCAGAACTGGAAACCAGAGCTACTGAGGTCATTTTTTTGGAGGCTCATTTGCAGAAAAGCGAGCAAGAAGTGGTAACCCTTAGCCAAGAAATTGGGCCGTTGAGGGTTAGATTTGTTGAGGCCAAGGCCAAATGGGCAGAAATCCAGTATGTCATTCTTGCTACAACCGACCGCGAGGTTGCCTCCGCTGAAAGGGTGATTAACTTGGAAGAAGCCTTGAACTCCAAAAGTGAAGAGCTTGCTGCTGTGGAGGAGAAATATGCCCAACTAGAAGAGAAGTACAAGAAAACTATCGAGCATAATAGGCTATTTAGTTCAACTGTCCACGAGCTCGACGTCAGCCTCAAATCTGCTAGATCCGCCCGGGAAAACCTTTTCACCGAGGTTACTCAACTCAAAGAAGAACTTAAGCGCCGAGCGGATTCCCTCATTGTTGAAAAAACTTATTCCATGTATAACATGAGGAGAAAAACCTTGGAAAAGGCCAAAACTGGTATCATTGACGTTGATTCTGAAATTGCTAAGGCCCGAGAGCTTGAGTTGGATGCAAAAAATGGACTCCCGGCATAGCCTGATGCTCCGGGTTCTTTTGATTCCGGTTCCAAGTTTTCGGAAATTGAAGAAGGATTAGAAGGCAATGAGGCTCCTGATGGAGCTTTAGATTCTGGGCAAGCGGATACTTCTCTTCCTGCTGGTTCCGGAGGCGCTGCAGTTTAGCTTTTCCTTTCTTTTCCCATTTTGTACTTTTGTCATTTTGACACGTCCTTGTTAATAAGGACATATTTTTTGCTCCAGTATCGTTTGAGTATCCCTTTCGTTTGAATATTCATGCAAGTCTTTAACTTTTGCATTTGCTCGAGCATTTTGCATATGTTGTTCTGCTCGCGTTTTACTATGTATAGTCTCAGATGCTTTTTCTTCGAAGCATTTTGGTTCCAAGTATTATTCCTTTTACGTGAGGGTTTCGTTGCGCAAGTTTGCTTTTTGCGTCCTTTTCATATGCGGCTTCGGGTGTATTTTTTCCCTATGGCGTTTTAGATTCCGGGCATTGATTTTTCCGGAACCAACCCTTTAACGTGACGGTTTTTATAAGAGGTGGTCCGCTTATGTTTGTGGTGCTCTTGAAGAGGACGTCTCCTGTTCATTACGACACTAACATTTGAAGTACTTATTTACCTTTCAAATGACAAAGTTAGCTCATAGTTCAGACAAGAAACAGGATAAAAGCAAAAAGGATTTTATTTTATTCCTTCTATTTTCAGAAATCACATAAGCATTTTACTATGCAGAAAAGAAATTGCCATTACTGGTGGCTATCTTGAACCACTTGTTTCTACGGGGCTGGTTGCGCAATCCCCGGTCCCGATGATGCATTTTATTTTTGGATTTTTGTTCTCAGTTGACGTGACAATCATTGTTGCCTTCCTCATATTGTTCCCCCAGTGTTCGAATGCGAAAAATGCGAATTTGAACACTGGAAGTCTTGTACCTTCGGAGGTTCCACCAATGAATTACTAGGTAATCCTTCACTCGGCAACATACCTTATTTCCACTTATGAATCCATGCTATTGAGCGAAAGAATACCTAACAGTACTCTAGTGGTTTGTGCTCTGAACGCCGGGTAACCCCTGTTCGGTAGCAAACTTAACTTCCTAGTGGGAATTTGCTATCGAACAAAAGATTATCTAATCATCCCCCAGTGGAAGCTTGTCCGTTTGCCTTACTATCAAAGGTCTTATTGATGTTGTTTTCGTAGTATGCTTTCTGTTGCTGCCTTGTTAAAAACCTTGCCAGAAAAACCCAATTGGGATAAAAACTGAACGAAGGGAAAAAGAGTGCAGCACATACTTTCGTTGTGATCATCAGCAATAATATCTTTTGAGGTGTGCCACGTTCTAGTTGTTGGGCAACTTGTCTCCATTCTAGTTCTCCGACTCGTATGAACCTTTCCCCGTGACAGCCGAAATCCAATAGGGACCTTCCCATGTTGGACCTAGCTTTCCCGCATTGAGCTCCCGGGTATTTTTGGTTACTTTACTTAGAACCAAGTCTCCTGCTTTGAAAAACATGAAAGTTGGCTCTTTGATTGTAATATCGCTCCATCCTCTACTTTTGAGTTGCCACTCTTACATGCACCAAGTCCCTGCGTCCCTCGAGCAGTTCCAGGTTGATTAACATTGCTTCGTTATTTGATTCTTCATTTGTCTGAGAATATCTCAAAGTAGGTTCGCCTACTTCAACCGGGATTAGGGCTTCAACACCATACACGAGGGAAAAAGGAGTTTCTCATGTACTTGATTTGGCCATTGTTCGGTAGGACTATAGAACTCTGGGCAACTCTTCGGGCCATTTTCCTTTTGCCTCTTCCAACCTTTTTTTTTGAGGTTTTGAATGATCACTTTATTTTTTGACTCTGCTTGACCATTTGCGCTCGGATGATAAGGCGAAGATGTGAATCTCTTTATTTTCAAATCTTCAAGGAACTTTGTAACTTTTGCACCGATAAACTGTGTCCCATTGTCGCATGCTATCTCTTTTGGTATTCCGAACGTGCAAATTATATTTTCCCATAGGAAGTTGACCACTTCGCGTTCTCCGATCTTCTGATAAGAACCTGCTTCCACCCATTTAGAAAAATAATCAGTCAAAATTAAAAGAGACCTTACCCTTCCGGGAGCCAGTGGCAGCGGTCCGACAATGTCCATCCCCCATTTCATGAACGACCATGGGGACAAAATTGAATGTAAGGGTTCTGCCGGTTGATGTACTAGTAATGCGTAGCGTTGACACTTACATTTTCGTACGAAATCTTTGGCGTCTTGCTACATGCGAGGCCAGTAATATCCTGCCGGTACCAACTTCAGCACCAAAGAATCTGCGCCTGAGTGATTGCAACATATCCCTTCATGGATTTATCTCATGACATAATTGGCTTCTGATGCTCCTAAGCACCGGGCCAGTGGGCCTTGGAAAAACTTTCTATACAATTGGCCTTTATTGAAGCTATAACATGCAGCTTTGGTGCGTAACACCCGTGATGCTTTGGGATCGTCGGGCAACTTTTCGCGCTCGAGGTAGTTGATTATTTTATTTCTCCAGTCCCAGACCAGACTAGCCAAATTTGCCTCATAATAACCATCCATATCAAGGACTGAGCTCATCAGTTGTACCACCGTTTTGGACTCCGATCCCTTTATTTTCGTCAATGAACCCAAGTTTGCTAATGCATCCGCTTCTGCATTATCCTCTCTCGGGATATGAGTAATTGACCACTCCCGGAATCGTGCCAGAAGGGCCTGGACATTTACCACGTATTGTTGCATACATTTTTCTTTGGTATCAAAGATCCCGTAGACCTGATTTACCACCAGCTGTGAGTCACATTTGATTTCGATAACCTCGGACTCAAGTCCCGGGGCCAATTCGAGCCATGCAATCAAAATTTCATACTCTGCTTCATTAAGGAATCGTTCTGATGTCTTGCCTTAAGGTTTCCCCCGAAGGCGTGATTAAAACTATTTCGAGCCCGGACCCTTTTACGTTCGAGGCTCCGTCCGTAAATAAGGTCCAAACCCCTGATGTCGATTCCGACACCATTACTTCCTCCTTGGTTGCCAGAGGTAGCAGTCCCAGACTAAAATCGACCACAAAGCCAACCAAGACTTGTGACTTAATTGCAATCCTCAGTTTATATTCTATGTCGAATTCACTCATTTCAACGGCCCATTTGGCTAATCTGCCCGAGAGCTTGGGTTTATGAAGGATGTTCTACAAAGGGAAAGTAGTCACCACAACTATTGGGTGGATTGAAAATAGGGACTCAGCTTCCAAGCGGCGACTACGAGAGTTAAGGCCAATTTTTCCAAATGTGCGTAGCGAGTTTCTACTCCCGTTAAAATTTTGCTAACTTAATAAATAGGAAATTGCATACCTTCCTCCTCCCGGACCAAAACTGCACTAACCGTAACTTTTTAAACCGTGAGGTAGACTAGCAATGTTTCGCCTTTTTTGGTTTTGAAGAAATAGTGGGCTTGATAAGTAATTATTCAGGTCCCTCAGAGCCTGCTGGCACTCCGGTGTCCATTCAAAATTATTCCTTTTTTAGTAATGTAAAGAAGCGATGACATTTTTTTGACGATCGAAAAATGAACCTGCTCAAAGCTGCTAATCTTCCTGTGAGTCTTTTGACTTCTTTTATGTTCGACAATTGATTTGGGATATCCTCTATGGACTTGATTTTGTTGGGGTTTACCTCAATTTTCCTCTGCGAGACTAGAAATCCCAGAAACTTACCAGAACTGACCCAGAACGCACATTTCTCGGGATTAAGTTTTATGTTATGCTTCATCAAGATGTCGAATATTTCTTGCAGATGCTTAAGATGGTCACATGCATTCAAATACTTAACGAGCATATCGTCTATATAAACCTCCATAGTTTTTCTTATTTGTTTTCAAACATCTTATTTACGAGCCATTGATAAGTGGCTCCGGCGTTTTTCAACACGAAGGGCATTATATTGTAGCAATATGTAGCGAAAAATTTATAAACGAAGTTTTTTTCTGATCTTCGGGGTTCATCTTGATTTGGTTGTACCCGGAATAAGCATCGAGGAAACTCATCAACTCATGCCTGGCCGTGGCATCAATCATTTGATCGATATTTGGCAGTGGAAACGAATCTTTCGGGCACGCCTTATTAAGATCTTTATAGTCTAAACACATACAAAATTTATTGTTGTTCTTAGGAACTACTATTGCATTGGCTAGCTAGTCTGGATATCTTACCTCTTTGACCGAACCGATTTTAAGCAAGCGGATTGCCTCTTCTTTGACGAATTTATTCTTGGCCTCGGCAATAGGGCGCTTTATCTGTCGTACTAGTGGTACGTTGGGATCCAAAATTAGCTTGTGCACGACTATTTCCGTCTGGATACCTGTCATATCCTTGTGCGACCATGCAAAACAATCAGCGTTAATTTTAAGGAATTCAATAAAACTAGACCTGAGCTCAGGGTGCAGTTCTGTCCCCAAGTGAAATTTACTTTCTAAGAATTTTTCGAACAATGTCACTTGCTCTAGTTCCTCTTCCGTGGATTTTGTTGCGTCCGTCTTTCCGGAACTTGGAAATATCTCGGCACCTAATATTGTTCTGACGACTCTGCCCCTGGAATAACCTCTTCTAACTCGGGAGTAGGCGTTGGTTCCTGTAATTGCTATGTCATGCGCTCCTTCCCTTTGCTACTGGAAACTAATATTGCATTCATCTCCCTCGCTGCCGGTTGGTCACCTTTTATCTCTTTGATTTCTTCGAGTGTTGGAAACTTCAGCAATTGGTGATACATCGAAGGTACAACTTTCATTTCGTGTAACCATGACCTTCCTAAGATGATGTTGTATCCCATATCACCATCCACTACTTCGAAGAGAGTTGTTTTCATTACTCATTTAGCGTTCGTGAGCAGCAAGATCTCTCCCCGGGTCGTCATGTTCGCAAGGTTGAATCCAGCGAGGAGTTTTGTTGCTGGAATAATGCTTCCGGTGAGTCTAGCTTGTTCTAATACTCTCTATTGTATGATATTAGCCGAACTTCCTAGATACACTAGAACACGCTTAGTGTTAAAAGCTAACACATTTAAGGAGATTACTAGTGCGTCGTTGTGTGGTAACAACAATCCGTCTGCATCTTCCTTCGTGAAAGTGATATCGTCCTCTTGGAGTTTTTTGTTGTAAGTTATCGTTACTTTAGTCTTCTTTGCCGCCGAAAAAGTGACCACATTAATCTCGTTTCCCCAAAAGATCATGTTGATCATATGGCGTAGGGTTTCTTTTACTGCTTCCGAGGATTCCGTGTTGTCTCTATTGCGACCGTAATTATTCTTAGCTCGATCACTCAAGAATTCTCGACGATTACCATTCTTCAATAGCGTTGCCACTTCCTCCCAAATATGTCGGCATTCCCCTGTCCGTTGACCGTTCGTCTCGTGGTATTCACACCATAAATTGGAATCCATCTGGCTGGAATCGGACCACATAGGTCTCGGGAATTGTGCTTCTTTATTATTCCTCATGACTGATACTAGTTCCACTACACAGACGTTAAAGTTATATTCTGATAACCTGGGGTAAGAAAGATCTCGAGACCCCGACATTTCTTTATCTTGAAGTGATCTATTGTTTCATCCACGATCAGTCCCTCTGTCAACGGTGAACTTGTTTGCTGCTCGAAAATTTCTACCAGGGCCTTCGGTACGCTCGTAGGGAAAAAATCGGCCCCTCGAAGTCCGCCTATCTGTGTCGTAGTCATCCTTTGATTTTTCTCTCTTCTTCTCCCGTCCTTTGGCCAATGATGTCGAACCGACCTGGTCATCTTCGATCCTTATCTTTAAATCATACTGGTTGTGAACATCTCCCCAGGTTGTTGCTTGAAACTCAAGCAGGCTCTCCTTCAGCTTACGGGAAGCGTCTGAACTTGTCGAATTCAATCCTTTGGTGAATGCTTCAACTACCCATTCACCCGGGACGGCCGGGAGCAACATTCTTTCTTTCTGGAATTGGGTAACAAACTCTCATAATAATTCAGATTCTCCTTGTGCGATTCTGAATATGTCGGCCTTCCGGGTTTTCACCTTTCTAGCCTCGGCATAAGCTTTAATGAAAGAATCCGCGAGCATCTCAAAGGAATCTATGGAATGCTCGGGCAGTAATGAATACCAAGTTAGGGCTCCACTCGTGAGAGTTTCGCCAAATTTCTTTAGCAACACAAATTCAATTTCGTGAGGAACTAGATCATTTCCTTTCACCGCCGTTGTGTAGGTGGTAATATGTTCCCGTGGGTCTGAGGTTCCATCATACTTTGGAACTTCAGGCATTTTAAAATACTTCGGGATTAATTCTGGTGCCGTACTTGGCTTGTATGGTAATTGAACATACTTCTTCGAGTTCGGGCCTTTCAATACTGGTGGTGCGCCCGAGATTTGATCTATGCGAGCGTTTACTTCCCTCATGAACCGTAAAAGCTCATCTTTGAATGAATCGTTCTCGTTGTTAAGACCTGATCTGCTCCCCCCAGCCCTGTCGGAGCCAATTTCATCCCTGAGAGTGTTGTTGTCGACTCTCTGCGTTGTTTGGTCTGCGGGAACAACAGGAGGAATTGGATCTCGTCTGTTTGGATTATTCAAGGCCCCCGATAGTGTCTGCTTCAATTATGTCATAACTTGATCCTGCCGCATGAGATGGCCTAGAATGATTGCATGTTGCTCTTGCAGAACCCTCACAACATCCGCTACATGCTCTTTATCAACATCATCGGGAGTAGTCTCCCGAACCCGTCGAGGGTACCGTCTGTCATGCACCGGCGTGGCGTCATTCCCCTCATTACGGGTGTCACTGATTGAGTTCTCGAAATGAGGATGATCCCCTCGAATTTCAAGGTTGTGTGCGTCGTTAACAGTATTATCTGCCATTTTTGTGATTTTTTCTAAGACAAAATAATCAAAACACGTTAGTAAAAAAAGGTAAGGATCAATTTAATTGCACGACTGTCTAGGCCCCACGGTGGGCGCTAAACTGTTTACCCCTAAAACAGTACAAATGAATTTATACGTAGTTTCTAGACAAATGAACTAATTTGATCCTGAAATAATACAATAATCGAAGAAATATACAATACTTAGCCTTAGAATGTAGGTGAAATAGCAAAGATGGTGATTCCATGAACACGATTTCCGGACAAAGCAATGATGAGATCAAAAAGCAAGAAAGTAAAATTATATGAAGCTTTGTATAAAATATACTATGTGTTTTTCTAGAAAATTCCTCCCCCTTTTACAATGGTCACTCAACTCACTATTTATAGCTATGTATAGGGAAAAAGGTCCTAGGATCGTGCCCTCCTTTAATATCAATTATGAGGGTCATTGATTAAGATATAACGGTGAACATAAATGCCAAATTCTCTGTAACGGACCGTCGTTCTTAATGCTGTAGTACATTCCTTAGTAAATGCTGTCGGGCGCAGAGCATTTAATACATCTTTATGAAAATTATCCTTTCCGGTGACAAGCAGAGTGACTGTGTTCGGTCCTTAGTCATCCCATCTTGGATTCCACGTGTTCTCCTTTTAGTCAGCCACGTGTCATATCATATTTTACCCTATACAATAATACTTAAGTAACTCTGAGCCGGACTTTAGTTTGTACTCTTTAATAGAGTAAATAATAAATAACTTATTATACCACGTTAAACTATATATATTAGTAGTGTAAAAAGTTTATTACTACACTATCACTACATCTAACTTAGGTCCTTGTGTGTTCCAATGATGGCGATAGTCATATTCGGATGAGAGTAACGTTGAAATTTAAACTTATGCAAAACTTTAAACATGCCAAAAGAATAAAATATTTCAGCTGTCTATGTAAAGGTGAGTGCCTAAGTGGACTCAACTGCCTCAGTCGCACAACATATATGCTGTAAAATTTGGTACAAACATAGTGGTTTGCGAGACTAGACTTGCCAAATGTGTACGTTTTGTCAAAAAGGAGCGTCAATGATTGCAGAACTTATGCACGCATAATTTTGCACAATGATCCTAACTTGATGCACACATATAATATACACGCATATGAGCAACATTCTTCTCCAATAGATCATACTCTTAATTTCACTTGATTGGAGTTTCTGCCTTCCACCGAATATAAAAAACCTAAGAGCTCGGCCTAATCTGCTAAGAGAGGGCTTTCCTCTTGTCTCTCAAATTATAGGCATATATTTGTTGCAGTTTTATTTTCTAATTATTTCTTTAATTAACAAAATAATTATTGAAACTGATTTTATAACTAACCAGTTACATATAAAAATAATAAAATTGATAATAAACCGTTGAGGTGATAGCGTAATATATGTGAGTTCACCTTTTAAATTATGAGAGAGTTAGAAACATTTTACAACGGTGGATTCTGATTATTCTTTGCTCCACTACCCAGTGAGCCACTGACCGGGCATCTTGGCCTGTATTTGCACGCTTACAGCAATAGGTATATAACAGCTTTACTTTGATAGATAGACATCACTTTTGTCATATAAAATGGTCCAAAATCTGATCTCTAACACTACGGAGTTATCGTACTGGGTCCGACTCAGATGAGACAGGACCATGTGCGCCAAGACTTATCGTGACATGCATTTGTAAATTCTAATTATAGGTTTGGTTTAAGTCATGACTTCTGTTTTCCAAATTTAACTATTTCCTGACATCAAAATTTAGCAGAATCTGTACCAAACTGGTTGGACATTTGAATAACGTGAACATGGAAGTCAAATCACTAGCTGTAAAATAACTACACGCGTGATTTAAGAACTCAATAATTTGCAATACATATACCGGAAGGCGAATATCTACCGGAAATAATTTCTCTGCTTTTATCAGGCAGGGGGTAAGGTCTGCGTACACATCACCCTTCTCAAACCCTACTTGTGTGATTTACACAAAGTTTTGTTTACCCATAAAACGAGCGTGGTTTATAGACAAGAGAATCGATTTGATCCCAAAAATAAATAAATAAAATAAAATACAAGATTTAGCGTTGAAATTGAGATAAAATAGCAGACAACTTGGTTCCGAGAGCAAGGCTTCCGAAGGCAGCAATAGGAATATCGTTAGATAAAAAATAAAGTATTATTTAGCTTGGAATAATGCGTAGCATCAATTTGTCAGAATTTTCGTGTCTTACAATGGCTGTTGAAGTCACTATTTATAGCTATACCTAGGGAATAAGGTCCTATGATCAAGCTCCTCTTAAATGACAATAATTGGGGCCATTGATGAGTATGTAACGGCAGGCTATGAATGCCAAAATTCTCTGTAACGGATGCGTATTTAATACTGAGGAATATTCTTCATTGAATGTCATCTGGTGGCAAATATTCGTTTGCCCTTGTTGATAATGTTCCCTTCGGGGTTTACTCGGTCTTGGCTTCCACTTGCTTCGTCTTCCATCTATCCCCGGTTCCATGTGTCACTTTGCCATTCGAGTATTTAATGTGAACCGATTTTACTCTATACAGATAGTCTATTGCTTTCCGGTGGTACATCTTTGTGTCGCCAGGAAGTTGGTGAAGATTCCTTTATTGGCGGAAAATTTTCTAAATCCTTCTGAAAAGTTTCTGACGCTTGATAAGACGCACATCTCTTTATATTTAATACCCCGAACATGTGTTGCTCCATGATTTAGCAATATTTTCGCCGGTTCTCGAGGTAATCATGGCTACGATTTTAGCCGCCTATTCCTTTACTTATACGCCTTATTCTTCTTCTTTTTCACTTAACAGTTTTACAAATTCTCTCAACTTATTTGCAATCAGCTCTTTGCTGCTTTCATCTCTCTTTAATCTTCTTCAAAGAACTCTCATCATGTTATGTCGATCATGGCTTCTTTTACTAACCCTTCCAAGAACTCCCGGTGATCTCTTCGGTGAGGGCTCGAAGAAGAGCAAAGACAACGAAATCGATGTTTATGTTGACCCTCCTACGATGAGCACTATTATTCCTAAACAACTCAACACAACCAAGGACTTCGAAAATAAATTCCCTTCTTCAAGTTCTCGCACTTGGGCTATTGGAAAATACCCCTCTTCTATCAGCCCTTTCATCATTCCTGTTGTGAAGGAAGACTGTGATTGCCATGACCGGAACATCATTGCTCCCGAACTGGTAGAGTGAGTAACCTTCACTAAGAAGTGTTTCATGTATATTTACATGTACCCATTTACTTTGGGTGCGTTTTCTTTGAGCGGGGGTCTTGACCCTGTGATTTTGGAGTTGTGCCAGCGATAGCAAGTTTTTTTGGCACATGTGGGTCCTTCGGTGTGGCGAACGGTGGCATGTCTTCTGTGGCTGTGCCAGGAAACGAAAGAAGACCTCACCCTGACTCATATTATGAACCTTTACTCCCCCAAGATTTTTCGTGGAGGAGTAATAAATTTCAACAAACGCGACCACCATGCCTTGCTTACCAGCATTGATGACGACAACGACTGTGGGTGGATGGAGAGGTTTGTCGTTATTGCCACTAAGGATATTATCCTGGCCACAACTCCATCCTTCCCCGAGTCCGGGACTCGTACACGTAAGTTCAAAATCTATCTCTTTTTCTGAAAAAAGGTTGCTTCATGTCGTTGTTGATCCTTTTCTTTTCATAATTTCAGCAACTTAGTGGACACCACAGGAGTTGAAGGCTTGGATCGGTGGGTTCAGATGATTCTGGACAACGCCATGCATGAGACCCACCGGTGGAAAGAGTTGGCCCCCAAATACGGATGGAGGGCCAAAAATCATGGTAAGTTGAGTTGCAAAACCGATTCTGCCTTCGTTTCATCTTTGTACATAAGAAAACTAGTTAACTTCATCTTTTTGTTGGATTCAGGTCTCCCGCAAGGCTCTGTTACAATCCATGAGGAGGACATTTTAGTTGATTCTGTAGAGGATGCGAGGCTATTACAGGAGGCTCTTACCCGAACAGGCGCCATCGAACCTGCTTCCTCTCAGAGTCCCCGGTCGGAGAAAGGGAAACCAAAAAGGCGACGTTCTTCCTCAGCGAGGGCAAGAATAAAAAAGTGAAGAAAACTGCACCCGAGCCTGTCATGGCCACTGTCGCGCCCCGTTTTCTCGCGAAAGGCGGGCTTCGACGTGTGATAACTCTTTTAAATGAGGTATTAAAAGAGAAGAGTCTTCACCTAACGATTTTTAATGTACGTTAGGAAACTTATTTGCAAATAACTCTGTTTGATTAGTCTACGTCACCAAAGATCGGGTAAGGGCTCAAATTACCTCAAAGAGAAGGTGTTAGGTACTCTTCGAGGTGCACAATTATGGTTCCCGGCCGAAATTTAAACTATGTGGATTAGATGATTAGGCTAGGTGATCAAACAAGCGAGGAAAGGTATAAAAGTTGAAGACTTTATTATAACACATAAGAATAGATGATCAGTACAAATATTAAAGGTTACAAAGGTTACAACAGCATTAGCCTACGTTAAATAACTAAGTGTGAATAACAAGTATATAAAGAAAAAAAAAAAGGGAGAGGGTCCTAAGTTTTTTAGCCCAAAGGATCACCCCGTGCAACATAAATAACACTTTGTAACTCCCTTAAGGTAGGGGTTGCTCATATTATTCAACGGGCACAGACTATCATCTCTTTCTACCCGGTTACTATGTTGAAGTTGTTACTTAAGGCGTTCTAGTCCAATTTTAAACCGTATCCTATGTGTGCGCTACCCGTATCATACCTATGGTCCAGGAGGCCTTGAACCTATTATGAGGTGGTTCTAAACTCAACTTAGGTTACTCAAAATGAGAAAGTTAGACAATATTAAAAATATATAGGACTTCACGTAAAGATAATTAAAGGCCCAAGTTAGCCTCCCCACATAGACAACAAATGCATGCGGTAGAATAGGCAGTACAGCGTTTCAGAATTAAGAGTTAGAGTCCTATAGGTATGATTTCTAGGTGATTCTAAATTCCAGCATCGTATGTGCAATGTTATTGCTCTCAACGACTTAGGCGAGGAGGCAGTAAATTGTTTGTAAACTCAGAATTATTAACGCTGATTTTATAGGCAAATGACAGTGTCTTATAGGCATGGTTTCTAACAGTGAAATTGATTTGATATATTTTTATCCTTATAGGCATGTCGTCTAAGTGTGGTAATGCGACGAAGTAACAAAGTAGCTGATTAGTTGATTAAGATCCTATAGGCATGATACCTAAAAGAGCAGCGTAACAGGAGCAATTGGTTAATTGATTAGTTGGGGTCCTATAGGCATGGTATCTAGATTGACAAAGCATATGTCGTCACATCCTATAAGCACGCTGTCTAGGTGCACAGTAGTAACATAGAAACAAGCGGGGCAAACACTTTGGATTAACATGCTTGAACAGTATACGAGTGAGGTGTGTGTAATCCTTATAGGCATGATTTCTATTAGTATGCAACATACTAAATGAAATAACATATAAGTCATGCTGAACGAGATAGCAAACAGAAAACGTAGACCCTATAGGCATATTTTCTACCCTTTTATGCAAATATTAGAATACCCCAACCCCTATTTTTATTAATCTCCCAATTATTCGTTATTACAGCCCAAATGGAATAATGCAAACCAAATATGAATAGTACAGAAGGAGACAACTATAGGCCCAATGATAGGCCTAATGCAAAATAACCCAGTGCTTTTCTGGGCCTTCGACGACTCCCTTTCATACGACCAGTAGACCCAAATCCCCAGCTCATAAGGCTAGTATAGTAAGTCTGAATCCAACCGCCAAATCCAACAACATATATAACCAAATATCAGGCCTAAACGAATGACATACATCCCTATTAGATGTTAAACTCAATCACACAAGCAACAAACTATGCATTGAATTAATTAAACAGAGCAGGAAGTTCACACACTTAGCTCTTAGGAATGTAGTACTAATTCTCTCTAAGACATATAGACCAATCATATGACGTAAGACAAGTCCATGCTTGCATTTTAGGGGACATGATGGATCATCCTGGATAAAAGACTCTTTCAAATGTAGTTCAAGCACTAACATGGTCAAAAACAACTTTCAAACAGGGGATCTAATCATGAAAGCTAAGGGAGCAATAGAGAACAACCTCAATATAGTAAGTTTAACATAAACACTAACAATATAGGTTCATGGTCGAGCAATTACTTAACAAGAGAAAGTTATCATGTTGATCATTAATCACAGTACAAGAGACAATATCAAACTTCAACAGTAGGAGAATCAAACATCAATTCTAATACTATTTGTCATATGTAGTGAAAGAAGGTTAGCTTTAAGATTTATTCCTAAGGTCTTAACTGGTACTAAGGAATGCAGGACTGAGCAAGTCAGCAAACGCACAATAGAATCACAAATGCATAATAACAGGTCCTCATGAACAACAGGACCAGAAGAGTAGCAAGTTAAGCATGGACTAAATTACTTCCTAAGCATGAGTTTGGTTGACATAACAACCCAGGACATGGAAGAAAAGCAAACTCAGGATTGACAACAAACATCAGCATAACATAGCAAGCTAAACAAGTTTAGTAGAGCCAGAATTCTCAATAGACAAACACACATTAAGAACTAGATTATCACATAAAGGCTGGATATTGCCTTTCACCTTATAGACTATAAGTATATTTAAACAACACAGGATTGAACTAAGCATGGAACACACGGTAAAACTCATAATTGGCTGACATCACTATTAAGAATTGGTCGCAGTAGAGTATCAGATACATTAAAACACATGAGTTAGTCTATCATAAGGATGCAGAACAAAGTAGGGGATAAAATCAGGGAGAGTAGAAGGTAATAAGCATTCAAACACACACATTTGGGTAAACATGCTTAAGAGAGTCAAAACTCATTCATACTAACACATGCAATAAACAAATATCAGAGTTGGGAATTGTAGGCAAGTTCAAATGCTAGAAAAAAAGTTCAGAGTCACAAAACAACTTCAGAGCCAATAAGGTTGCAAACATAGATGGCATAGGAACATATTGATTCACAAAAGCCTCAATAGCATGAATATACTGAATATGAACACAAACGAAAGAGGATGAACTACTAAGGTCAAAGAACATACCAACTATCAATTGACAAACAAATAAACAGATAGAACAATCTCAGCGGTACTTCAAATGTCAATAAAGAGCAGCGGAACCCAAAATAATCTTAGTACATCAGAGTTCCCAATGGTTTCAGATAAACCTCGGGTAGTGCTCGTACTAAGAAAGGTTAACTAATCAAATTTTGGTGGCCTAGGCTTTCAGCCGCCCAAGAACCAAAGTTTAGAGCAATATAGAATGAGAGAATAAGAGAGTAATAGTGGTTAATTTCAGTGACTAAGCTCTATTTAAAGGGAATTACGGGAGAGGTTTATATAGTGTTCAAAGTAAGCAGACAAACATAGAAGATTATCAATCAAACACAAAGAAGGAAAGAGTATATTGCATACAATCAAAATCGGCAAAGGAGAAGGAGATTCTCAAACCCTAGTTAGGGTTCAACGACTGAAAAATCGTGGATGTGGAGAATCAACCCCTTTTCCGTGTATATGGACGATATATCGTCCAAATCTTGAAGATTGAAGTTGAACGGGTCTAATATGGAATGGTAATACTTGCCAAACTTAGGGCGAGTACTAAGTAACATCAAGAGCATGTGAGTAGTAACAGGGTAGTGTAAATAAGGTAAATAGATCGCAGGACTCCATAGTATAACGATTCAGAGAGATTTTTGGGGTAAGACAGCTAGGGTTCGTAGAAGATGAAAGCGTGCGAGGGAGGCTGGGCAAAGAGAATGGTCTCTAGGGTTTGGGGTAGGGATATAATGAGAGTGGGGTTTTTTTATTTTGGGTCGTTGATCATTTGAGATCAACGACCAAGATTAAAAGGAAAGTAGGGCGGGTTGAGGAAACGGGTCCTGACCAAGTTGGAATAAAGGGATCATTTGGTTTGGGCCAGGGCAGATTGGGCTAAGGTTTGGGGTGTTTGGGCCATTAATTTGGTCCGAAATTGGCTCCAAATTGGGCTACAAATTAAATACACAAAGAATTATAAAAGAAAATTTATAAGAAATAATTAACAAACAGTAAAAAAATTATTTATGTAGTAAGATGCTTTAAATAATAATTTAATATTATAAAAATATAAAAATGCTATTTGGGCACAAATAATATAATAAAATATAATTATGCATAACATATAGGCTATTACTGTAAAATTATGTAAAATAGCTTAAAAATGCAAATATGATTATATAAAATAAAGTAATATATTATGAATCATATATATTGATGCAAGTAATAAATTATGATGATTAAGTCCTCACAAAATAATTTAAAGGGGTAATTATTACATATTTAAATAATTTAAATGCAAGAAAATCAATTTTAAAATTTAACAAATTATGGAAAATTATAGAAAATACTTATTTGACCCCTATAAATTGGGTAATAATGCAAAAGTATATGGAATAATTTATAAATATGAGGAAAAAATTGGGTATCATCAACTGCCCATCTTTGCCCGAGAATAATGAAAGAGCTGTCGGGTAAAGAAAATGATGACCAATTTTGTCCGAAATGAGCGGGGAATGATGTGTTTTTTGAAAAAAATGGAGGCCAGACCTTAGTTCCTGAGTTTCCTACATATCTCTGGTGTTACGGAAATCAGTCTGTGTGTAGTTCTGGATCCAACGTCGAACGAAACCGACAGAGTTGTTATAAGAGTTGTCGTGTGTTTCGAAAAGGAGTTTTTGAATATGATAATGTTGTGAGTAACAGATGATTTCAGGTGGAGCTATGAATGCGAATTTGATCGCTATGGATGTATAAGGCAAATATTTGAATGGTTATAGAAAAAAGGGTAATCAATTGCGTATCATCGGTTACGTTTGAGGTGCTTGAAGGATGTGAACGTTGTGAACGAAAACTGGAGCAAGAGTTGCTCCTGTTTGTAGAACGATTACCTTCTGAGTTACCTGCTAAACTTAAACACGATGCATGCGAATATATATATGGGTTATTGAGAAAAATTTAAACATGATGCAAATTCCCTTCGGACCATGAGAGTTGTCTTCGGACGATGACGATGATGTCCTTAGACCATGACGTCCAGGGCCATGAAGCGTATGATAAGGGATTCGCAGGCCATGAAATGATGTCCTCGGGCCATGAGGATGGTGCCTCTGGACTATATCGCCTTTGAATGATGATATGTAATTTCGAGAGATCCTCAGGCCATGACATGGTGTCTTCGGGCTATGAGGATGGTGCCTTCGGACCATGACACCTTCGAACAATATGGCGATATTTCAGCCCATGAAATACAAATATGCGGTAGTATCAATCGTTTGATAGAGGAAACATGTGACGCTTAGTCATGTGCGAGAACGAGACGAGATAAAGCTTAGTCTTGTATGAAATGAGGGTAGTATTTTAGCCCGATACAAAGAGTGGAGACAATGCTTAGTCTCATACAGGGAAAGGCAATGCTTAGCCTTATGCAATAGTGAGGCAGTACTTGGTCCTATACAGTATGGAGGCAGTGCTTAGCCTCATGCAGATAATAGAGACGATGCTTACTCTCATGCAAGGAAAGGTGGTGCTTAGCCTTATGCAATGATGGAGGCAGTGCTTAGCCTCATGCGAAGAATGGAGACAATGCTTAGTCCCGTGCAAGGGAAGGCGGTGCTTGGCCTTATGCAATAATGGAGGTAATGCTTAGCCTCATGAAAATGATGGAGATAGTGCTTAGTCTCATCCAAGGGAAGGCATTGCTTAGCCTTATGCAACAATGGAGGCAGTGCTTAGCCTCATGCAAGGGAAGGCAATGCTTAGCCTTATGCAATAATGGAGGCAGAGCTTAGCCTCATGCAGTGTAGCGGAGACAGTGCTTAGTCTCATGCAAGGGAAGGCATCGCTTGGCCTTATGCAATAATGGAGGCAGTGCTTAGTCTCATGCAAAAGATAGAGACAATGCTTAGTATCATGCAAGGGAAGGAAATGCTTAGCCTTATGCAATAATGAAGGCAGTGCTTAGCCTCATGCAGTGTAGCGGAGAGAGTGCTTAGACTCATGCTAGGGAATGCAGTGCTTAGCCTCATGCAAAGAATAGAGACAATGCTTAGTCTCATGCAAGGGAAGGCAGTGCTTAGCCTTATGCAATGATGAGGGCAGTGTTTAGCCCTATGCAGGAAGAGTAACAATTAAATATAAGAGGGAAAATGATTCTTAGCTTGACTCTTTTATGCTTCGCAACTTTTTTTGGTGTGAGGATAGTGATATTATTATATGTATATATATATGCGGACGTGCTTGTTATGTTCATTATGCCTGGATCCAAAGAAAAATTGTGAGTTGTGGGGGAATGGTTGGTTCGTGCCTTCAATTCTTCGTTTTGTCTTGAGGTCTTATTTGAGTCACCCTGGATAACGTCTGGCTACTATAGAAAATGAAAATTTTGGAAAATATGCATTTGTGATAAGTCGTTTATATAAAAATGTAGTTTGTTCAAAATGTGTGATGATGCAAATAATGTTTGAATTGGAGACTGTGACACGTTTTGAGACATTGCAACCTCCTCAACTCGGAATTTTGAGGACCCTCCTCAAAATTCTGCCCCAGTTTAATGCCTACTTCTGGCAATACTCTTCTTGGTGATCCTTGACATAATGAGGTCTGACAAACTAGAAATCTTGCCCTAGTTTCTGACCATAGAGGGGAAGGAGGATTTTATTATGATGTGACCAAACCCACAAGGCTGCCTACGTATCCCCTCTTAAACGGGAATCAGATCAAGCTTAGTTCAGGTTATATTAAATAGAAAGTGCAAACATAGTCTTAAACATAATATCTCTTGACTGCGTCCGAATTGATAGGTTTTGGCCAGATCTCTCCATCCATTTCTGTATGTATAAGCGCTCCTCCTGTTAGTACTCGGTGAACCATGTACGGGACTTGCTAGTTGGGTGAGAATTTCCCCTTTGCTTCATCCTGATGTGGAAAGAATCGCTTCAACACCGATTACCCCGGTGTGAATTGCCTTGATGTGACCTTTTTATTAAAAGCCATTGCCATTCTATTCTTAGAGTTGACAGTGACACACTCCGTTCATTCTTTTACCATCAATGAGAGCTAGTTGTTCGTACGGCTCCATACCCATTTTGCGTCACTTAGCTCGACTTCTTGTATAATTCTTAAGGAAGGGATCTCTACTCCGGCAGGGATAACAACTTCGATACCATAGACCAGTAGATAAGTAGTGGCCCCAGTTGATGTAGAGACTGTGGTGCGGTATCAGAGCAAAGAAAATGGTAGCTTTTCGTGCCATTGCCTGTAGTTGTCCACCATTTTCCTTAATATCTTCTTGATGTTCTTGTTGGCGGCTTCTACGACTCCATTCATTTGCGGACTGTATGCTGTAGAATTTTGATGCTTGATCCTGAATGTCTCACACATAGCTTTCATCAGGTCACTGTTAATATTGACAACATTGTCAGTAATGATTGACTCAGGCACTCCGAATCGACAAACAATGCAATCCCGGACAAAATCTGCCATGACCTTCTTAGTCACAGTCTTATAGGACACGACTTCAACCCATTTTGTGAAGTAGTCTATGGACACCAAAATGAACCTATGTCCATTTGAAGCAGCGGGTTCAATTGGTCTGATGATATCCATGCCCCAAGCAGAGAAAGTCCATGGTGAACTTGTTGCATTGAGTTCGTTGGGCGGTACTTGTATCATATCAGCATGTATCTGGCATTGGTAACACTTTTGAACATATTTGATACAGTCTTGTTTCCATAGTCATCCAGAATTACTCTACTCTTAATATCTCCTTGGCCAAAACGAAACCGTTCATGTGAGGTCCGCAAGTTCCGGCATGTATTTCTTCGAGCAATCTAGATGCTTCATTGGCATCAACTCATCGCAGTAATCCCAAATTAGTAGTCCTTCTATACAAAGTTCCCCCGCTTTAAAAGAAATGGCTGGCCAATCTTCGAAGTGTATGCTTCTGAGTGTGTGTAGCATTCTCTGGGTATTCTCCCTTTTCCAAGTATTCCTTGATGTCGTGGAACCATAGATTTCCTTCGAACTCTTCTTCAACATGAGCAAAATAGGTTGGCTGCTTACGAATTCCTATTAGGATAGGGTCGATGAAATTTTTGTCTGGATGTTGTGTCATGGAAGATAAGGTAGTTAATGCATCTGCGAACTCGTTCTGAATCCTTGGAACATGTTTGAATTCTATCTTCGCGAACCTCTTGATCAACTCTTATACACAATGCAAGTATGGCAATATTTTAGTGTTCTTAGTAGCCCATTCTCTTAGTACCTCGTGTACCAATAGATCAGAATCTCTGATTACCAGTAACTCCTGAACGTTTATGTCAATGGTCAACCTGAGTCCCAAGATACAGGCCTTGTATTCTGCCATATTGTTGGTGCATGGGAACCTGCGTTTTGAGGATATCGGGTAATGTTGATCGGTTTCTAATACTAAGACAACTCCAATAACCACTCCCTTGAAGCTTGCTGCTCCGTCGAAGAACATCTTCCACCCATCGTATGCTTCGGTAATATCTTCATCTACAAACGACACCTCCTCGTCGGGAAAATACGTCTTTAATGGTTCGTATTCTCCGTCTACGGGATTCTCCGCCAAGTGATCGGCCAATGCTTGCCCCTTGACTGCCTTCTGAGTTACATAGATGATGTCGAACTGATTAAGCAATATCTGCCACTTTGCTAACTTACCTATAGGCATAGGTTTCTGAAAAATGTATTATAGTGGATCCATCCCTGATATGAGATATTTAGTGTACACACATAAATAATGTCTCAACTTTTGGGATATCCATGTCAGAGCACAACAGGTGCACTCTAACAAAGAGTAACGGGCCTCGTAATGCATGAACTTTTTGCTCAGATAATATATCGCTTGCTCTTTCCTCCCTGTTTCGTCATGTTGTTCTAGAATGCAGCCAAAGGCTCCATCCAACATGGACAGATAAAGCAGCAGAGGTCTTCTTGGTTCTGGCAGGATTAACACGGGTGGTTTAGATAAATACTCTTTGATTTTGTCGAAGGCTCTCTGGCATTCTTCAGTACAACTTGTTGCAGCATCTTTCTTTAGCATATTGAAGATCGACTCACATATCACCGTTGATTGTGCTATAAAATGACTGATATAAATGAGGCATCCTAGAAAACTCATCACATCCTTCTTATTCTTTGGCGGTGGCAAGTCCTGGATAGCTTTGATTTTTGGCGGGTCTAACACAATACCTCAGCGGCTGACGATGAAACCTAGCAACTTTCCAGTAGGGACTCCGAAGGCACATTTTGCGGGGTTCAACTTCAAATTGTATTTTCGAAGTTGGTCGAAAAACTTCTTCAGGTCTGCTGTGTGATCTAAGATCCTTTTGGATTTGATGATAATATCATCCACATACACCTCTATTTCCTTGTGTTTCATATCGTGGAAGATAGTTGTCATGGCCCTCATATAGGTGGCCCTAGATTCTTCAAACCAAACGACATCATTTTTTAACAATATATCCCCCATGATTTGATAAAGGCTATATTTTCGGCATCATCTTTGTCCATCCAAATCTGATGATATCCCTCGAAGCAATCCACAAAAGATTGGAGCTCATGCTTGGCGCAGTTATCGATCAGTATGTGTATGTTAGGAAATGAGAAATCATCCTTGGGACTTGCTCTGTTTAGATCTCGGTAATCGACACATACTCTAACTTTCCCATCTTTCTTTGGAACTGGCACAATGTTGGCTAACCAGGTCGGGTATTCGACCACTCGAAGAACCTTGGCTTTGATTTACTTGGTAACCTCCTCTTTTATCTTCAGACTTATATCTGGCTTGAACTTTCTGAGCTTCTGCTTTACCGGTGGACACATGGGATTGGTAGGTAGCTTGTGAGCTATTATGGATGTGCTCAACCCAGTCATATCGTCGTAGGACCATGCGAAAATGTCCTCATATTCCCTTAGGAACCTGATATACTCTTTCTTTTCTGACGGTGATAGATGAATGCTTATACGAGTTTCCTTGACTGTTTCAGAATCCCCTAAGTTAACGACCTCAGTTTCCTTCAAATTAGACTTTGATTTGTCTTCAAAGTTCTCTACTTCTTTGATAATTTCCTAAGGTATTATATTATCTTCCAGATCTTACGAATCACTGTCCTTATGTTGCGTTGTCTCATTACATGTCACAGTCGTAGGTTCATCAGGATATGTAATAATTATGCTAAAAAGAATATAGAAATATTATAATATGCGAGCCCGGGATGGTGCGACGGTCCAGTTCTTGAGAATAACCCCTTCTCCCATAGTCTGAATGGTAAGGTCTTCCTCCTCCTCCCCCTCCTCCTTAACAATTGCACTGTAGTCCATGCCTTCTTCATCCAAAAATAGCTTCCTTATACCGGCCAAAATCTCATCTTCTTCGGATCCCCACATCATGTTAGCTTGGTGAAATGTCTGGTGCAAAGGTGGTATGGGTTGTTCCAGTGGATAGTAATTAGCGCGCTATGGTGGTATCCAATCCTGATACTCTTGCATGGTATATTCATATCCGAGTCCAAAGGTCATGTCATGATACTATGGTTGTACGGGTTTAGTGATCCCCTAAAGCTTTTTGCCAAGATCCTTGTCTGGTTCATATCCTATCCACAGCAATATGCTTTCTATTTTCTTGCTCCACCATCGATCATTTTCAATTGTGTTCACCCGCTCAATGCGGTGATATATTTATCCGCCCAACTTCTTCCTATTTTTGATGACTGGGACAGTCTGGCTGGTGTAGATAGGGTTGCTTCTATCTCCATGAATGATCACCTCATGATGATTTCACTCAAACTTCACAACCCGGTGCAGAGTGAAAGCCACTGCCCCAGCTGCGTGTATCCATGGTTGTCCCAACGATAGGTTGTAAGTAGCAGATATATCTAGCACTTGGAACGCAACATAAAACCAAGTCGGACCCATCTATAGATCAAGGTTGATTTCCCCGATAGTGGCTCTCTAGGATCCGTCGAAAGCCTTCACATTCATGCTTCCCATTCGTATCTTGTGCATGCCCTTACCTAATATTTTTAGAGTGGTCAGTGGGCGTATGTTCAGGGTTGAGCCTCCATCTATCAGGACCCTGGCAATGAACTTGTCCTCAAATTACACTGTGATGTGCAATACCTTGTTGTGACTCAACCCTTCTGGCGGTAACTCATCTTCATGGAAAGTAATTTTATGACTCTCCAGTACCTGTCCGACCATGTTAGCCATCTCTCCACTAGTGATGCCAGCGGGCACATAAGCTTCACTTAACACTTTCATCAAGGTATTCTTGTGTGTGTCTGAGTTTTGCAATAGTGATAAGATGGATATCTGAGCGGGAGTCTTGTTCAGGTGGTCAACAACGGAGTATTCCCTTGCTTGTATCTTCCTCCAAATATCGTCAGAGCGAGTCTGAACAACAAGCGGCTTAGGTGCAGCTTCTTTGCTCACTCCTCCTAAATTCTCAAGTGTGTAAACTCTGCCAGTTCTAGTCATACCTTGTGCGACACCTATTTCTTCCATTTTGGCTTTTTCCTTTCTTCTTGCTTCCGCAACATAATCCCAAGGGACGACATCAGGCTGGTAAGATGGTGTGCGAGTTACCATTACAGTGAACGGTGTAGCTACCTCAACCTCAAATGGTGCCTGGGTTTGTACTATGACTGGCGTGAGGGTGACCAGAGATGTTTTGGGAGTGTCTATTTCTCGAATGAGTCCGATGGACCTTTCCTGATCCCATTCCTTATCAGTTTCTATTATGTTCACCCCCTCACCCATGTGATCCAGGAGAGGGTTATTGCGGACATTTGGTGTAACTTCCTTTGCTTGTATAACCTTAGTGCCGATCAATGTCTGAATCTTGTCTTTCAACGTGTGACACTCTTCAATGGTATGACCCTTCATACCTGAATGATAGGCACATGTTTTGTTGGGATTGATCCACTGGGAAGGATTCTCAGCAGCAACAACAGGAATAGGGGTGACGTAACCAGCGGCCTTCAGTCTTTCATACAATTGTGCTATGGGTTCAACAATTGGGGTGTATTGTCTGGGAGTTCTGCGGTCAAAATTTGGATGTGGATTTGGGTGGTTTTGGCGGGCAGGTGAAGGTGAATGGTAATATTCAGGTTGAGTGTTGTAGGTATGGTAAGTGGTGGTATGGTATTTGTATTTTGGGGGTGAGGGTTTATATGTGGGTGGAGGTGTTTGGTATGTGAGGGGAGACTTAGGTCCCTGGGCTACCATCACAACGCCCACTTCTTTCTTTTTTGAGATACCTCCTGATTGCAAGGCTTTATTTGTGTCTTGCAGCGCCTTAAAATTAGTCACCATCCCATTCTTGATTTTTTCTTCTATCCTCTCTCCTACCTTGATGATGCCTGAGAACTTGTGATTCTCGATGACCATCAACCTTTCATAATATTGCGGATCTTGAGCTCTAACAAAGAACTTGTTCATTTGTTCTTCTTCAAGCACTGTCCTTAACTTTGCGGCTTCTGACCTCTAACGAGTAGCATACTCGCAGAATATTTCTGTCAGCTTCTTCTTGAGGTTTTGGATATAGAAAACGTCTGGTGCATTCTCTGTGTTGAACCTGAATCTGTCCATGAAATCTGATGCCATACTTACCCAGTTTGCCAACTTCTTCGGGTTTTGACCGATATACCAAGACATGGCATCTCCTGTAAGACTCCGCATGAACAATTTCATGCGGATTTTTTCGTTCTTACCTACTCCCACAAGCTTGTCGCAATAGGTTCTCAGATGCACCTTCGGATCACCAGTGCCATCAAACATTTCGAACTTGGGAGGTTTGTAACCCTTTGGTAGTTCCACATATGGCTGAATACACAGATCTTCATAATTCAGACCTTCAACGCCTTTCCCACCTTCAATGCTCTGGACTCTCCCTGTAAGTTTCTTGAGTTCCTCTGCCATATTTCGAATGAACAGTTCCTCATAGTTGGTTCAGGTATGTATAGGGTTTGCTTCAGGGTATGAGGTAAGGTTTCCACATATATTGGATTGGTTTGATGAGTTCCTGAAACTTGGGTATATGGGTGGTCGTTGATTGAGTATTGGGGATCGAGAGTAAGTTGGGGTACATTTTGGGCAGTGTGGTAAGTAGTGATTTACGGGTATTGACTTGGATGATGGTGATGTTATTGAGGGGTTTGCACTGGCGGTGGGTTAAGGTTCTGGGGAGGTGCGGGATTATGAAACTGGGGAGGTGCGGGATTATGAAACTGGTGTGGTGCGGGAGGATTTGGAGCTATGGGTGGTGGATTCTGGTTTTGTGTGTTTTGTGGCAGTGTTTGGTTTTGGGTAGTTGGATTTTACTGGTTGATGTCGGAGACATTGAGAGTGAGGGAAAGGTTTACCAGATTTCGGACCTGCTCAAGTTCGCCCTGTAACTCCAAGATTTTCTGCTCTAAATGTAAGACCAATTCATTCTGCCCCGGGGTGCTTCTACCATCTGAAGTTTCAAAATTTTCCGCCACAGTAGCATTATCTTTCCGGATACCACTTAAATTATCCATTTTCCCTTTTTTCTTGCCTTTGCTTTTCGAGTCGCCAGGTGGAGGAGGAGGTGGAGGATCTCTGGATCTAGTGTGATATGCTGATGATGCCAGTATGCACGAACCAACCTTTGGGAGTAGGAATAAATAAAGAAATAAAAACAAAAAGGTAACCAAGTCAGTAAAGTGAAATAAAGAAGTGTTTGCAATATTTAAACATGTTTCGCAAAAGTCATGCAATGATCTGCGTCCTAATTTGGGGACCTCATTGTGCCTAAGGTAGGCTTAAGCGACAAACAAACTTGGAGAAAATTGATGCCAACGTTTGCTTCATTTCATTAGTGCGGAAATAAGCCAAAACAATCTCTTACTAAATCGACAAATAATAAAATCACTAATGGCATTAAGACTTATTACATCGAAATCTAATCTAAGCTAGAAAGAAGTAAAGAGCATCATCTACTTGGTCCCTGAAGGACCTTCTTCATGCTTGGCTCTCTTGACAGTATTAATCATGTTTCCCAGATCGCGCATGTCTAACAATAAGTAAGCCTTTGCCAGCTTTCCTCCTTCATCATCGTTCATGCCTTGACAATCCCAAATTCTCTTTCTCATCTTCCCTTCTATCTCCATTATCACTTGCTCCAAGTATTCTAACCTCTCTGTTGACTTAGTTGCAATTTCTTTCCATTCTCTTATCGCCTCTATGTTTACTTTGTGCTGCTCCAGATGCTTAGCTTCAGACTCGAACACCCTTTTGTGTAGCCTCTTGTACTTTACCTGTGCCTCAGCCACTTCATCTATGATCTTATCCTTTAGATTGACTCCTGGTTTGACGTCCCCAGCTACGTCGTCTTCCAGCCATGATTAATAGTAGTACATATGGCCGAAGTGATACCTGTCTGGCTCAATAGTTTCTCCTTCCACAATGATCTTTTGGTTCTAGATGTGTTACGCTTCGAACTTGAATGGGATGACATCTCCCTTGAAATCAGCCTTGTACTGGACCATGTTGGAAACTCGAGGTATGACGTGTTTCCTTCCAGCTTGCCTCATTACCCTTATAGGAGCGTAAGGGTAGATGCCTCATAGCCCGATCAGTTCTAAGTGAGTAGTCCCTTTTGACCTGATGATGAATTCACTACTAGAAAATTATTCAAATATCTAATGCACTTGCTCGTCTGTCAGATTGCTGAAGAAACGCACCCAACTCACAGCATTTCCAGGCTTTGCAAACCTGTATGGAATAAACGTCATTTTCTTTGGTTGATGATTGGCTATGTAGTCATTCAGTGGCCTTCGCAAAAGCTGTTGATGATACTCACCCCTCTGAAAATGTTCCAACAGCCATACTTGTAGCAGTAGATTGCAACCCTCAAAGTCTTCGAATCCATGCTTGAACCGATCCAGAGCACGGTATATCTCAGCTAAGATCATTGGGACGATAGTATAAGCTTGTCCCTCGATGCCATCCATTAAGGTCCTGCCGACCACGGCTAAGCGAGTGTGAATCCTTCCTCCTTGCATTGGAAAGATCAATAAACCCAAGAAGTAGACAATAAAAACATAAACCCGGCGATGCACCCATCCTAAAGAAGTAATGGATAGTTCATCATGATGAAGGCGGTATGATTTTCTATGCCCCTAGCATTCGTAAAGAAACTCAAAAGGGCTGTATGATTTCTTTAGACAGAGAAGTTCATCATTTTTCTTAAAACCCAACATTTTCATAAAACCGCGGGGAGTGCGATTTTTTGGCACTTATAGTCCCGGACTATCCCATGGTAACTTGACGAAACCTCCTGTTTCTTCCAGGAGAGGAGTCATTTCTATTATGCCAAATCAAAAAATAGCTCTTTTCTCATCCCAAAACATGGTAGCGGCTTCAATCAATTCCCTGTTTGGTTGAATGTTCAGCAAAGATGGCAGGTTGCCCAATACTCTACTCATATTATTTTTATCACAAGGTGCGAGGTCTTTCCACTAGTCAATTAGCAATGTCGGGATATTTTAGACCATACTGAACCTGGGGACTTCGTGCTTCATTTTCTGCAAACGGATAAAAGTTAGCCCATTCCCCCTCCAGATTCGACTATTTACGCATTAACGATCAACACGTTGACATATTTTCTCCAAGTAGTGCACATAACATGATAGTGTCCTTTGGGATTATGGAAATACCGTCGGACTTTGGACAAGGTTTTATCTAAGCGGGTTGTTACGTCAATGACGTCTCAATCCGTATTAGGTTCAGCATGATGCATGTGCATTTTAAATTGGGGTATGGTTTCTAGAAGGGTCTAGACTAGTACTCTCAAGTGGACAACTTGAGAGGGAAAGTCAAGGGATCGTCGACTGCACCGCTGATCGAGTAGTCTATCGCAAATAAGCCTTTCCAGTTAAAAAGAGTATTTTCAGGAAAGCGCAAACACTCATCAAGCACCGCTATGTTGATATTAAGAACGAGTGGAGTATGATGTGGAGCATGCTTTATGCAGAAATAGTAACCAATTGTCAAATATTTGCATGATAAAAGTGCATAAATAGTAAATAATATGGTAAAGATGAACATGAGAAGGAAAAGAAGAGAAAAGAAAAGAAAGGAAAAAAGAGAAAAGTCAGTTTAATTCATGAAAATATGTGATAACGTAATGAAGTAGATAGAGAAATAGGGATGGGAGAGTCATGATATAGCAGTCTTAGACAAGATGAGGGAAACGGGGAAAAGGACGTACATGTCATAGCAAATAAAGGGAAATAAGGGAAGAGATGTACATGTTATAGATAATTAAAACAATAAAGGAAGATAAGGGAAATGATGTACATGTTATAGCAAATTAAACAAATAAAGGAAGATAAGGGAAATGATGTACATGTCATAGAAAATTAAACAAATAAAGAAAGATAAAGGAAGGGATGTACATGTCATCAAATATATCCGTTAATCCACATAAGTCAACTTCGTTATGGTAAGAGCTTAAGTGTAACTCCCCAGCAGAGTCGCCATGTTGTCGCGCCTTGTTTTCTTGCGAAAGGCAGGCTTCGACGTGTGACAACTCTTTTAAAGGAGGTATTAAAAGAGAAGAGTCTCCACCTAACGATTTTAAGGTGCGTTAGGGCACCTATTTGTAAATAACTCTATTTGATTAGTCTATGTCACCAAAGATTGGGTAAAAGCTCAAATTACCTTAAAGAAAAGGTGTTAGGCACTCTTCGAGGTCCACAACTGTGGGTCCCGACCGAAATTAAAACTATGTGGATTAGATGATTAGGCTAGGTGATCAAACAAGCGAGGAAAGGTATAAAAGTTGAAGACTTTATTATAACACATAAGAATAGATGATCGGTACAAATCTTAAAGGTTACAAAGAGTACAACGGCATTAGCCTACATTAAATAACTAAGTGTGAATAACAAGTATATAAAGGAAAAAAAGGGGGGACGGACCTAAGTTTTTTAGCCTAAAGGATCACCCCATGCAACATAAATAATACTTCGCAACTTCCTTAAGATAGGGGTTGCTCATATTATTCAGCGAGTACACCCTATCATCTCCTGCTACCCAATTACTATGTTGAAGTAGTTACTTAAGGCGTTCTAATCCAATTCTAAACTGTATCTTATGCGTGCGCTACCCGTCCCATACCTATGGTCCAGGAGGCTTTGGACCTACTATGAGGTGGTTCTAAACTCAACTTAGGTTACTCAAAATGAGAAAGCTAGGCGATATTCAAAACAGATAGGACTTCACGTAAAGACAATTAAAGGCTCAAGTTAGCCTCCCCACATAGACAACAAATGTACGCGGAAGAATAGGCAGTAGATGGTTTGAGAATTAAGACTTAGAGTCCTATAGGCATGGTTTCTAGGAGATTTTGAATTATAGCATCGTATGTGCCACGTTATTGCTCTCAATGGCTTAGGCGAGGAGGCATTAAACTATTTGTAAACTCAGAATTATCAGCGCTGATTTTATAGGCATGTTTTTTAGGCAAATGGTCGTGTCCTATAGGCATGGCTTCTAACAATGAAATTGATTATATATATTTTTATCCTTATAGATATGTCGTCTAAGTGTGGTAATGCGACGAAGTAACATAGTAGTTGATTAAAATCCTATAGGCATGATATCTATAGGAGCAGCGTAGCAGAAGCAATTGATTAATTGATTAGTTGGGGTCCTATAGGCATGATATCTAGATTGACAAAGCATATGTCGTCACATCCTATAAGCATGCTGTCTAAGTGCACAATAGTAATATAGAAACAAGCGGGGCAAACACTTTGGATTAACATGCCTGAACAATATACGAGTGAGGTGTGTGTAATCCCTATAGGCATGATTTCTATTAGTATGCAACATACTAAACGAAATAACATATAAGTCATGCTGAACGAGATAGCAAACAGAAAACGTAGACCCTATAGGCATGTTTTCTGCACTTTTATGAAAATATTAGAATACCCCAACCCCTCTTTTTGTTAATCTCCCCATTATTCGTTATTACAAGTTATTACTGCCCAAATGGAATAATGCAAACCAAATATGAACAGTTATAGAAGGAGAGAACTATAGGCCCAATGATAGGCCCAATGCAAAATAACCCAATGCTTTTCTGGGCCTTCGACAACTCCCTTTCATATGACCAGTAGACCCAAATCCCCAGCTCATAAGACCGGTATAGCAAGTCTGAATCCAACAACCAAGTACAACAACACATATAACCAAATACCAGGCCTAAACGAATGACTTACATCCCCATTAGATGTCAAACTCAACCACACAAGCAACAAACTATGCGTTGAATTAATTAAACAGAGCAGGATGTTCACACACTTAGCTCTTAGGACTGTAGTACTAATTCTCTCTAAGACATATAGACCAATCATAGTACATAAGACAAGTTCATGCTTGCATTTTAGGAGACATGATGGATCATCCTGGGATAACAGACTCTTTCAAATGAAGTTCAAACACTAACATGGTCAAAAACATCTTTCAAACAGGGGATCTGATCATGAAAACTAAGGGACCAATAGAGAACAACCTCAATATAGTAAGTTTAACATAAAGACTAAAAATAAGTGTTCATAGTCGAGCAATTACTTAAAAAGATAAAGTTATCATGTTGATCATTAATCACAGTACCAGAGACAATATCAAACTTCAACAATAGGAGAAGCAAGCATTAATTCTAATACTATTTGGCCATATGTGGTGAAAGAAGGTCAGTTGTAAGATTTATTCCTAAGGACTTAACTGGTACTAAGGAATGCAGGATTGAGCAAGTCAACAAACGCACAATAGAATCACAAATGTATAATAACAGGTCCTCATGAACAACATGACCAGAAGAGTAACAAGTTAAGCATGGACTAAATTACTTCCTAAGCATGAGTTTGGTTGACATAACAACCTAGGACAGGGTAGAAAAGCAAACTCAGGATTGACTACAAACATCAGCATAACATAGCAAGCTAAACAGGTTTAGTAGAGCCAGAATTCTCAATCGGCAAACACACATTAAGAACTAGATTGTCACCTAAAGGCTGGATATTGCCTTTCACCTTATAGACTATAAATATATTTAAACAACACATGATTAAACTAAGCATGGAACTCACAGTGAAGCTCCAATTGGCTGATATCACAGTTAAGTATTGGTCGCAGTAGAGTATCAGATACATTAAAACACATGAGTTGGTCTATCATAAGGATACAAAACAAAGTAGGGGATAAACGCATGGATAGTAGTAGGTAATAAGCATTCAGACACACACATTAGGGTAAACATGCTTAAGAGAGTCAAAACTCATTCATACTGAACACATGCAATAGACAAATATCAGAGTTGGGAATTGTAGGCAAGTTCAAATGCTAGAAAAAGAGTTCAGAGTCACAAAACAGCTTCAGAGCCAATAAGGTTGCAAACATAGATGGCATAGGAACATATTGATTCGCAAAAGTCTCAATAGCATGAATATACTGAATATGAACACAAACGAAAGAGGATGAGCTGCTAAGGTCAAAGAACTTACCAGCTATCAATTGACAAACAAATAAATAGGTAGAACAGTCTTAACAATATTTCAAACGTCAATAGAGAGCAGCGGAACCTAAAATAATCTTAGTATGTCAGAGTTCCCAAGGGTTTCAGATGAACCCTGGGCAGTGCTCGTACTAAGTAAGGTCAACTAGTCGAATTCAGGTGGCCTTGGCTTTCAGCCGGCCAAGAGCCATAGTTCAGAACAATATAGAATGAGAGAATAACAGAGTAATAGTGGTTAGTTTCAGTGACTAAGCTCTATTTAAAGGGAATTAGGGGAGGGGTTTATATAGTGATCAAATTAAGCAGACGAACGCCGAACAAGCATAAGCGAAGAAGAATATCAAAGCTAGTGAACGGAGCTCCAACGGAATCCTCGACCTCGACTATTGACTTTACTTTTTGGCGTGTAAAAAGGGATGTTATGAAGTATTTTTGTTGGATTTTGGTTGATGAATAGCTAGATTTTTCGAAAAGAAGAGACGAAGAAAGAATGACACGAGTAGAAATTCCCTTAGCATAAAAGAAGAAAACAAAATTTTCTCAATTCTCTCCTCTCTTTTTTTCTTCTCTTTCTCCTCCCCCTCTCTCCTCATATTTCTCTTCTATTTATAGAAAAAAAAATCGGATTTTTTTCAGATTTTGTTTTTATTACTTTATTTTTTTATTATTTTTTAATTAAAAAGGATTCCCACTTCCCATTTTTCTTCTATTTTTTTAAAAAATTAATTCCCCACTTTCCTTTACTTTTCTTTTTTTAATTTCCCACATTTTACTTTTCTTTTTTTTTTTCCCACTTATTTAACTTTTTTTTTAATTTCCACTTATCTTACTTTTCCTTTTTTTTTTAATTTTTACTTTCTTTTACTTTTTTAAAAACCAATTTCAGCTACCTTTACTTTTATTTTTTAATTCCAACTTCTTTTACTTTTCATTTTTTAAATTTTCACATTCTTTTACTTTTATTTTTTTTAATTTTTCACTTTCTTTTACTTTTTTAAAAAAATAATATCCACCTACTTTTACTTTTAATTTTTTAATTCCATAATTTTAATTTTCCTATTATTTTATTCCCATCCGAAACTTAAAAAAAATATTTAATTTTTCGGTTTTGTTTAAATTTATTTTATTTAAAAATAAAGATAAAAAATAAAAATAATACTAATAGTAATAATTTGACCTTTTAAATTATTTTTAATTCTTACCCTATATAAAAAAAATATAACAAAGCTAAAAAAATATATATATATATTAAATTTCTAAAAGTAATTACATAGTAGAATGTGGTAAAAATTCAAATATAGTCAAAAATTAGGTGCTCACAGCTGCCCCTCTTTACTTGGAAACATGAAGAGTTTTCACGCAAAGACTAGGTGAGCCATGTGACTAATTTTTGACCAAACCGTTATTCAAAAGGAAAAGAAATAAAAGATAGGGTGCAACCGAGTCCTGGTTTTAAACAGCCTACAATCACTGGTTATAGGGGAATCAGGTCACGTGTAGTTCAAGGAGAATTATAGAATGATGAGTTGAGGGGTCGAGTGAGGTTTCATCGAGGCTCCGGTCTGCGGTCCTGCTATTATAAAAATAAAACTAAACAAGCCTATCAGCTATGAGTTACAAGATTCCTATCTATGAGTCTTCTGAAACTTGATCTTGAGTCTTGACTGGTTCTTCATGCAGACTCTGCTCTAAACCTTGATGTTTGCTAGCTGTAGATGCTAGTTCATTGTTCTATAGCTTCTTCTAATCAAAAAAGGACCCCAATGCTCATGGTTTCAGTCATGTCTTGAGTATTCCACATCTTTTCAACTGCTTTTGCATTTTGGATTCACTTATTTTTTCTTTTCTTTTATTCTGAATTGAGACTTCTTCTTTTGGTCATCTCGAACCCTGTGCCTTGAGGTAAAACCTACTCAGACACCAAAACAAATAAACGAACGAAATTTTTCTTCCCCAGTTTGCACTAGGAAAATTTTGTGAGTTATTGTAACAAAATTCTAAACTACTTCTTTATTGAAAGCAATAAAAGGTCATGAATGGTATACCCCGAAAAGAAATAGAGACTAGGGAATTGAGACCCTATATCTAAAATGAAAGAAACTAGGGAGTGGAGACCCTATATTAGAAAAAATGACTAGGGATTGGTGTACCCTGATACTGGTAAGGAAATGTAACCAGGGGTTGGTACCCTATATTACGGAAAAAGAATGTAATCAAGGGTTGGTACCCTGTATTACTGAAAAGAATGTAGTCGTGGGATGACATCCTGTATTACTAAAAGGAAATGTAACCAGGGGATGGTACCCTGTATTACGGAAAAGAAATGTAACCAGGGGTTGATGCCCTATATTACTGAAATAAAAATAAATCCCCTAGGCAAAAAGGTTATACCAAGGTTAAACTACGAAAACGAGCCTGGGTGAAGAGTACTTCTACCCGGAATATGAGCTAGATCCCCGTAGGCGAAAAGTTTCTACCTGGGTTAAGTGTTACGATCCCAAATTCTCTCCGTAGAATGCCGTGATGGAACCTAGTTTCTAAGACTAGGTAAGCCTATCAATGCGGAATATTAATAAATATATGAAATCAATAAGCTACAATTTAAACAATTTCAACTCCCAAAAATCGGTAGAAATAAGTCATAAGCTTCTAAGAATTTATTATCAATGTCTCTTTATATCAAGGTCTAAAGAGAAATAAGGAAGCAACATAAAAATGATATAAGGGGACTCCGGAGTCTGCGGACGCTGATAGATTGTGACGACCCAAATTTCCCTCCGTTTGGGTATCGTGATGGCACCTAGTCTTAAGGACTAGGTAATCCTAACAATAATTTAAACAACGACATCATTTAAATAGAATCTCTTACAATTCCCAAAACCGGCAGTACAAGTCATAAGCTCTACAGAGTGTTTTCTAGAAAACTTCTAGATACAACTGTCCAGAAATAAGAATAAATAGTGCAAAATGAAAACTGGAAGGTGACTCCAAAGCCTGCGAATGCAGCGTCAGGTTCACCTTGAGTCTCCACAGCTAGCTAACGAACAAGTACCTGGATCTGCACAAAAATGTGCAAAAGAGTAGCATGAGCACACCACAGCGGTGCCCAGTAAGTATCAAGACTAACCTCTGTAGAGTAGTGACAAGAAATAGTTAAGACACCCACTGGTCTAATAAACTGAACGGATATAAGTACACGAACAACAGAAGTATGATGTCTACATAAAGACTAAGCAATATGGCTCACAGTACAATAATGGCAATCAGGAAGAAAACAACAAGTATCAACGGAATATCATGAAAATGACACAGAAAGGTGAATGGAAAACAACCTAAGTCCGGAATCACAAATACAACAAGGACAAATAATAACTCAGGAACTACAACCGCTTTTACATCAGGTTTTAGTCAGCAACTCCACGAAGTACCGAACCTCGGGCAAATCACAACTTACGGGTCTCAATACCTGAACTCTAACACTTGGCCTCATGTGCCCTCATAACATCTCATAACCGCACTGACGACTCATGTGCCAATAGAGTCATTCTCCCATATAAGGCAAGTAAACAAGGGTGAGCATCTATGCTCAACAATATCAAGAACACCTCTTATCCGATAAGAGTACTTAACTACATGTATGCTGGTGCAAGTGTACTACCATAGTCCATATCAGCAATTAAGCATAAGGAAAAAAAGAACGGATATCACGTAGAATATTTTCACACAACTTTCATAAGATAAAGCTCACACAGGTATGTATACCACTATACAAATATAAACAACAAGAATGCCCCCAGGCCACAAATCATCACAAATCAACCCCTGACACAGCCCCCCTTGTCTCGCCACATGTGCAGTAGTAACATAAATGCCCGCCTTGTCTCGTCACACGTGCATAACAATGTTCCCACCTTGTCTTGCCACATGCGCAACCCACATATATATATATATATATATATATATATATATATACATACATATCCCGCCTTGTCACGCCGCATGTACAAATATCAATGGTAACAATAGCACGACAGAAACCTCGTGCAACCCCATAATAACAACCACACGGTAGAAACCTCGTGCATCACAATAATAAAAACCACACGATAGAAACCTCGTGCATCACCACAACAAGTACATCGGCAACAACGACAATAATACAAAGTACGACAAGTAAATCAACTCAAGAACTTTAACTCACAAGGAAAACGGTAGAACCAATTCATAAAGAATAACCACAGTAAATAATGCTAGGCGTAAAGTGAACAACTCAACAAAGGAAAAACTAAGGTGTAGCAACGAATCCCACAATATACACTTCAACAACAGGGAAGCTAATACGAATCCAATAATGCCAAATAAAATAAGTCGACTAAGATATAGAATATCTAAACTTCTTTTAAGGTTGAGGAAATTACGAAGGATATTCAACAATTCAATTAAGGATAACAACGGAAAAATAATCATAACCTCAATTAAGACTGAACAATTATAGGATAAAATAATATAAGTTCCAAATAAAGATAAGCAGCTATGAAAAGATAGCATGGCTATAAAAGAGATAACAATTTCAATTAAGGCACATATGAATCAAGTAACAATAATAGTGTATCATGAAGCAATTTATTCTAATTATGCAGGTAGATGTGAATCTAGTAATTAAGATACATAATCATAACAAGAACAATTGCATATTCAATAAATACAAGGACCTAAGAACTATAAAAGTCCAACTTTCCACAAATAAGTCCGTGCATGCACTCGTCACCTCATGTACACGGACTTCAATCAACATAGAAGACTCGAATCCTAAGGGAAAGTCCCCCACACAAGGTTAGGCAAGATACTTACCTTGAACCAAGCTCGAACAATCGGTCACAATGCCTTTCCATGAATATCCGGCTCCGAAAGGCCCAAATCTAGCCAAACACAACTGCATAACATGAATACAACAATAATAGACTCATCTAAACAATGAAATCAATATTTTAACAAAAATTCCAAAATTGCCCTAAAAAGTCGACCCGGGCCCACGTCTCGGGATCGGGTAAAAATCAAAAAATATGAACAGCCATTCACTCACGAGTCCAACCATATAAGAATTACTCAAATCCGACCACAAATCCCCTTTCAAAACTCAAAATCTTTATTGAAGAAGTTCTTCTAATTTTTTCCAATTTCAACCCCAAAAATCCGAAATTAAATGGAGAAAATAACTATAGATTAATAGAATACAACAAAAACGAGTTAGGAATCATTATCCCAAAGCTTCCTCTGGAAATCCCTCGAAAAATCGCCAAATTCCGAGCTCTCAAGTCCAAAAACGAAGAATGAAATCAAATCCTCGAATTTCTCTTTTCTGCCCAGGCGTGTCCGCACCTACGACATAACTAGCCGCATTTGCGCGACCGCAGGTGCGCACGTCCAAACCACACCTGTGCTTCCTCTCTCTTCTGTGTGCCAAAATCCGCTTCTGCGGAGCCTCTGATGCGCACAAATTCTCCGCACTTGCGGAGACTGTCAAGTCCAGCTCTTCTCACACCTGCGCCTCAATCTGCCAGCAGATGCAGATTTTTCCTCGCACCTGCGACCCTTGGCACTCCTCCACTTTTTCGCTTCTGCACTTGCCTTTCCGCACGTGCGCTTCTGCACCAGAAGCCTGAAGACTTAGGAGCAATACAAATCAAACTTTTAATCCGTTATGCACCCGAAACTCACCCGAGGCCCCCGGGATCTCAACCAAACATACCAACCAATCCTAAAACACCATACGAACTTAGTCGAGCCCTCAAATCACATCAACTAATGTTGAAACTACGAATCACACCATGAATCGAACTTATAAATTTTCAAATTTTTCAACTCCTAAAACCCGTGCCGAAGCCTATCAAATCAACTCGGAATGACATCAAATTTTGCAGGCAAGTCCTAAATAACATAACGGAGCTGTTCCAACTCTCGGAATTGCATTCCGACCTCGATATCAAAAATTCCACTTCCGGTCCAAATCTTCAAAAATTTGATTTTTGCCATTTCAATCCTAAATCAGCTACAGACCTCGGATTTACAGTCCAGACACGCTCCTAAGTCCAAAATCACCCAATGGAGCTAATGGAACCGACGGAACTCTATTCCGAAGTCGTCTTCACATAGTTTTGACTACTATCAAAATCCTAAGACTTAAGCTTCTGTTTTAGGGACTAAGTGTCCCAAATCACTCTGAAATATCCGGTAACCGAATTCAACCACGCACGCAAGTCAATACATATAATATGAAGCTGATTAGGGCCTTATGCCATCGGACGGGACTTAAATTCTCAAAACGACCGGCTGGGTCGTTACACAGATATACCTCGAAGTCTCCGTGTGCAGGTAACTCACTGACGTCTAAGCTGGAAAGATATACCTAGATCTGCACAAAAAGATATGCAGAAGCGTAGAATGAGTACACCACAACAGTACCCAGTAAGTGTCAAGCCTAACCTCGGTAGAGTAGTGACGAGGTCAGGTGAGACCCTACTAGAATATAATAATGGCATGATAAAATATTTAACAATATAGTAAAATAAAATGACATTAAAAATGAATCAAGTAGTGTGTCACCATTTAATTAAGCAAAATAATGGCAAATAATATCTCGTGGAAACAAAACAGAATTTCAAGTAATATCTCCGAAAACAAAATCGAATTTCCTTTCAACTTTAAGAAAATCACAACAAATAATAAAGGCAACTGCGGCCATAAATCAATATCAACAAGGGCACTCTCGAGGTACCGCCTCATAGTCCTAAATCATAAGCAAACTCACAATATCTCATTTTCTTATCTCACCGAGGGAGCCTTCACAATTTATTTGAAAGAAATGTTTTCCCGAAATAGCATCCCGCGTTTTAGCCATCCTTATCACACCGCATGACTTCTAGTAGTTCCCCCTACTAGCCACACGTATCAAGCCACCCTTATCTCACCGCATGCGTTTCAATACCCAGACCTTATACCACCGTATGTGTATTAATATCACAATATATCACAATTTACACCTCAAGTGCTCAAATAATGTAACTAGCCAAAATAATTCAACAACAATATTTTTCCACAATAAAGAGCTCACGGCTCATGCCAAAATAAATCATCAATAATATTTTTCCACAATAAAGAGCTCACGGCTCCATCACAATGAGTACAAAAATGTCAAATACTTCATATTAATAATGTTTAATTTAAATAAAATCACCCTTCAAGTAATGCACAGAAAAAAAAAGAAACCAAGTTTCAACTAAACAGGTATAACAATTAGCAGAAAAAAGTCAAACAAATTTAAGGTATATATCTCAAATCACTAATGAAGAATATAACAAGATAAAATAATTTAATAAATGCGCAACAATGATCTACACAATTTAAAAATATAATTTTTTATATTTAGCCCGTGTACACACTCGTCACCTCGTGTACATGACTTTCAACACATTTCAATAATCACATTAATATCAATTTTAGGGGAAATTTCCTCCACACAAGGTTAGACAAGTCACTTACCTCGACTTGCTCCAATTTAACCAAGTAGTATGCTTTTTCCTCGATTTTCCGATTCCGATCGACTCGTATCTAGTCATAATTAATTCGATACAGTCAACAAAAATTATAGAATCAATTCCATAAGAAAATACTATATTTTTCAATAAAATCCGAAATTAACTCAAAAATGGCCCATGGGGCCCATGTCTCGGAATCCTACAAAAGTTACGAAATATGAACGCCCATTCAACTACGAGTCCAAGCATACCATTTTTACAAAAATCAGACATCAACTTGACCTTCAAATCTCAAATTCTCATTTTGAAATCCCTAGGCCCAAATCTTCTAATTTCACCTCAAAAACATGTAATCTATTCGAAATATTCAATGATAATCCAATATAATTGACTAACAATGATAACATGTGACTTATCTCAAGTTTCCCCGTGAATTCTCTCTGAAAAATCACCCAAAAACTTGTTGAAAATGTCCAAATGACAAAAATATCGGAACCTCTCTGTTTTTGTAATCTGGTCAGTGCTTTCGCACCTGCGGACAAAATTCTCACACCTGCGGTCCCGCATCTGCGGTGAAATACCGCATCTGCGGAAATTGCTCAGCCCAGCTGCCTTCGCTTCTGCGAGCTTTGGACCGCATCTGCGCCTTCACAGGTGCGGAAAATTCCATCGCACCTACGGATCTGCCTGCACCTGCGCCCTTCCTCTCGCTTCTGCGCAAGCGCTTCTGCGAAACATGAGCCGCATATGCAGTTCCAACTGGGCAGCCCTTTGTCCGCTTTTGCGAGCAACAGCTCGCTTGTGCGAGTCCGCACCTGCGGTCAGTCCCTCCGTAGGTGCGATGACAACAGAAGCTGCAAATTTCAGGATTTGCCTAAGTCCAAAAATTGATCCGATTTAGATCCAGATCTCACTCGGGGTACTCGGGACACCACCCGAAAATACCAACAAGTCCTAAATCATCATACAGACTTAGTCGAGTCTTTAAATCACATACCACAATACTAAAAACACGAATCACACATAGATTCAAGCCTAATAAATCTTAAGAATTTTCAACTTCTACATTCGATGTCGAAACCTATCAAATCAAGTCCGATTGACATCAAATTTTGTACACAAGTCATAAATAACATAACGGAGCTGTTAAAATTTTCATAACTGGATTCTGACTCCGATATCAAAAAGTCAACTCCCCGGTCAAACTTCCAAACTTGACTTCCTATTTTAGTCATTTCAAGCCTAACTTCACTACGGACTTCCAAATAAAAATTCGATCACGCTCCTAAGTCCAAAATTACCATACGGAGCTATTGGAATCATCAAAATTCTATTCCGGGGTCGTTTGCACATAATTCGACATCCGATCACTATTTCAATTTAAACTTTTAATTTTTTTTCAAAATTCCATATCTCGGGCTAGGGACCTCGGAATTTGATTCCGGGCATACGCCCAAGTCCTAAATCACGATACGGACCTACCGAAACTGTCAAAACACTGATCCGAGTCTATTTGCTAAAAATATTGACCAAGGTCAACTCAGTTGAGTTTTAAAGCTCTAATTCATATTTTAATTCATTTTTCGCATAAAAACTTTCCGGACTATGCACGCAAGTCGAGTAATAATAAATAGTGCTTTTCGAGGTCTTAGAATATAGAATTAATTATTAAATTTAAAGAAGATATTTTGGGTCATCACATTAAGCTACGTAAAACTACCTGAGCGAAAAGTACTTCTACCTAGAACTATGAGCTGTATCCCCCTTGGAGAAAAGGTTCTACCTGGGTTAAGCTACGAAAAACAGCCTGGGCGAAGAGTACTTCTACCCGAAAACTATGAGCTGGATCCCCCTAGGAGAAAAGGTTCTACCTGGGTTAAGCTACGAAAAACAGCCTGGGCGAAGAGTACTTCTACCCGGAACTATGAGCCGGATCCCCCTAGGCGAAAAGTTCTACCTGGGTTAAGCTACAAAAAATAGCATGGGCAAATAGTACTTCTACTCCGAACTATGAGCTGGATCCCCCTAGGCGAAAAGGTTCTACCTGGGTTAAGCTACGCAAAATAGCCTGAGCGAAGAGTACTTCTACCCAGAACTATGGGCTGCATCCCCTAGGTGAAAAGGTTCTACCTGGGTTAAGCTACGTAAAACAACCTGGGCGAAGAGTACTTCTACCTGGAAATATGAGCTGGATCCCCCTAGGCGAAAAGGTTCTACCTGGGTTAAGCTACGAAAAATAACCTGAGCGAAGAGTACTTCTACCCGGAAACTATGAGTTGGATCCCCCTAGATGAAAAGGTTTTACCTGGGTTAAGCTACATAAAAAAGTCTGGGAGAATAGTATTTCTACCCGGAACTATGAGCTGGATGCCCTTAGGCGAAAAGGTTCTACCTGGGTTAAGCTACAAAAATAATCTGTAATAGTGATGCATGCTGAAAATAAAAGAAAATATAGATTTTGCGAAACTCACCTTTGGTGACATTCGTCCTTTAGGAATTGTCATTCTGCACTGCTTTGTTCCTGAAGCAAACAAAGAAAAATTGTGAGTTTTAAAAGTGGTGGTCGGTGTGTGGCCTTGATGTCTTTGGCAGCTTGGGTTTTTGCCCATCTTCTTTTGGTGATGATTTTAACCTACCACTAGATATTTCCTGAATATCACTTGCATTTCTAGCCCCAAAGAGTCTTTGACTTTTTAAACTTTTACATAACGGTTGGTCGCATGGGACTTCACCTTTTTAACTTTATTTTGCCTTTGTGGCATTTCACTTTCGACTTCTTTCCTCTAAAGCTTTCAATTTCAGAGCATTAGGGAACTTTTGGCTTTTCAAACTTTGCCAAAACGGTTAGCCACTTGGGACTTAACCTATTCAACTTTATTTTGCCTTGTAGGCACTTTTAATTTGATTTACTCCTTACAAGAGTTTTTGATTTCTAAGCATCGGCCGCCATGGCCAGTCGGGGTCGACTTGATGCCCCTGCCGAGTCTGGATGCCTCTTGAATATTAGCTTGTATCAAACGAAAGCCCTGTAAATCAGTCTTGCTATCCTTTCTTTGCCTTAGTTTTGGAACAGAGTTAGACCGAAAGGGATTTAAAGAACAACAAACAATGGAATGGACAATGAATTTAGACAAGAGATATCCCTTTCACGGGAAGGAAAAAAGGACTTATCTGGAGTATATGCGGACTTCACTGTACTTGTCATGGCTTTTGGACTGGGTGCCCGATCTGTGTCCACTGTACGACTCTCAGAAATTCATCACAACTTTTTCCTTGAAACCGAGAAACCTTGTCTAGGACTGTGTCAATGCCAATGGGTGTGAGGATCCTCTTTTCGATCAGTGGCGCCCTTTACGGGTTTTCACCAACTGACCTCTCTCATTTCTCTTCTCGCCATCGCCTTATAGTGCTCTTTGCGTATTTTCACTAACAAGACTCTCATTTTGGTGTCTTTACTCACCATCGCCTTGCAATGCCCGTAAGTTTTTTCACCAATAAGACTCTTTCATTTTACTTCTCTCATTTTGTTGTATCAGATCCAAGTAACTGTATCCTCTAATTCTTGAACATTCTCGTTGATTGATCGAAAGGACTTGAAAAGGATTTGGGTAAAAATGATTTGGATTGAATTACAACTTTGGAACCTTTCAGGAGAAACCATCGCCGAACCATTGTAACATCTGCCCCAGTTTCAACTTTTGGGGGAATGTGAATTTTTGTTTTGGTGTGACTGAACCCCAGAGAGAGGCTACCTACGTATCCTTTCGGAATTAAGTCAAACGTAGTTCAATGAAATATGAACTTCTTTGGATTTTTGTTTTGTTTTCTTTTGTTTTTTTCATTTTTTTCTCTCTTTTTTTCATTTCATTTTCTTTTTGTATTTTCTTCCTTTTTTTATTTTTTTTTATAATAACTTCCAGATTCCAAAGAGGATAATAAAAAAACCCAGCTAAAAGGGTTTGCAAAGGGTTGAATATTTGGATAGTGAGAAAGAAAGCCTTCTTCATCCCAACCGGAGAACATTAGTGATATATAAAGGATCTAACATAGTTCCTTTTGAGTACACTTGCGTTGACAGTTGTTGCACGGACATTTCCTTCGATGTTTCTTAGGTACAACGCTCTCTTTTGGTAGTACTCTCATTACCATGTATGGATCTTTCAAATCTGGAGCCAATTTTTCTTTAGTTGTTCTGAGTCTTTGTTTTATTTTCTTAAACTTATCTTTCTTGCATTCTGATTCTTGATTCATTATTTCGAAGTCTCACAGTATTTTATGATCTGGGCATGAAGTCCGCAAGCATGTCATATCATTAAAATCTGCATTAACAGAACTGAAAAGAGAATAAAAAAATGACAAGATTAAGAAAAGAGACCTTCCTGGACAACGAAATATTAATTTCATTTGATTTTTATTTTATTTTTTTGATTTTTTTGATTTTGAATTTTAAAGATAGAAGGGTTTACATTGGAAAGTAAGACAATAAAGTAAAACATCCGGATCACACCCTGAGATAATCCGAACACAGAAAGGATAGCAAGACTGGTTACCGAGACTCCCTTCTGATGGGGGACATTTAGGCTTGGCGACCCTTTTTTGGCTTTTATTCTGTCTCAGCAATGGCTGCAATGGCCTTTAGTGCAGATCAAATTCCCTATCTTCACAGATCATTCTGACTACTGGCCCATTGGTGTGAGTAGCAGAGGATTGTTCATCATATTAGGGGCCTCTTCATCCCTAAGTACTATTGCCTTGACCTCGATGAGGTCTTCCACTACTCTCTTAAGAGTCCAACAGTCTTCCGTATCATGTCCCACTACTCCAGAGTGGTATTCACATCTAGCATTAGCCCGGTGTGATGGGGACTCATAGTTTGGCCGGTTCGGGACTATTGGCTGCAGTAGACCTAGCCTAACTAGCTTTTGGAACAAGCTCGAGTATGATTCACCAACATGGGCGAACTAATTCCTTATCGGAGGCTCTTTTTTTTTTTCTTTTTCTTTTTTTTTTGAATTGTTTTTCATATCTTGATATCATTTTATTTCTCTTTTTGTTGTTCACCGCTCTTTGTTTTTCTCTGTTTTTTTTGTCACTTTATTCTTTCTTTTTCACTCAATTTATTTTTTGGTTTATTTTTTTACTCAATTTGTTTATGGCTATGATCGAATCCGATGGGGATTGCCTACGTATCATGACGCCGCATGAATCAGATCATTACTTAGTTCAGGGGAAGATCAGGAATAATAAATAAACTAACTCTTTTTTTTACTCATATACAAAACAGACCACGAAAGCTTCTAACAAGGAAAATATTTTTGAATTTTGAATTTTGATTTTTATTTTTGGGAAATTTTTGAAAGGAAAATTTCTTTATGAATAAAGAAAATATTTTTGGATTTTGATTTTTTAATATATTTTTTTATGTTTTCTTTTTTTGGTAATTTTTAAAAGAATATTATTTTTTTTTGGATTTTGATTTTTTGTTTTTGAGAATTTTTTAAAAGAAAGACTTCTAAAGAAGAAATAAAAACATATTTTTGGATTTTAATTTGATTTTCTTTTTCGAATGAAAGACTTCTAAAAAGAAAAAAAATATTATTGGTTTTTATTTTTTTTATTTGGGATTTTCTAAGGAAAGACTTCTAAAGAAGAAATTAAATAAAAATATTTTTGAATTTTTTAAAATTGGGATCGGAACCGATGAGGTTTGCCTACGTATCTCACATCCGGTGAGAATCAGACCCGCGTAGTTCAGTCCACTTTGAAAGAATAGGGGAAATATATAACTTGAAAATTTTGGCTCAATTTGAAATGCCTTTTTTTTAAAAAAAAATTTGGGCAGAATTTTGGGATTTTTCAAATACCATGATTTTTGAAAACCGGATGAATTTTCTCTCTCCCACCTCTCACTCCTGCTTTTCTCAATTTTCTGTTCTTATTCTATAAGCCGTTCAACATGCAAACCAGATCAAACAAAATGGACAAGTAGCACGTAGGATGCATTAGGATGGTCTTTTATTTTGGGTACAACTATCTTAGACGGACCCAACCCCTAAGTTGAGTCCCCAAAATCAAATGCACGTGATGCAAACAAATATTCCTACTAGGGGTCCGGCATGAGGCTATGTTATTCTAGGTTTAAATCCTAGGGGTGTGTTTTAGACCTGGCTTACCCAAGCAGACAGCTCGAGCCGTGGTGGGGGCAACGTGTCGGGAGCATGAAAGTCTACCCGGCCTAGTTATTGATCCAGCATCGTTCTATTTGGTATAACCTCTAACAGAAAAGTAGGCCACGCGCACGTATGCACCATAAATTCAGAAGACTCAGAAGGGAGGCGTAAGAAGGCAGTTTATATAGTTCAAATAATATCAAAGTGGTAAATGAGCGGCAATTAGCACACTAGGCCCACAAACACAGTAATATCAACAATCAAGAAAGCCAAGTATAGATCATATTACAAGCTCGAATTCTGAACCCTGAACCAGAAGTTCTGGGTTCTTTTCCCCAGCAGAGTCGCCAGAGCTGTCACACCCCCTTTTACCCCACAAAAAATATGTGTATGGATTGTTGTGGGTTAAAGAGTTTTTCTAATTAAAGTGACAAATTTGAGTAGGGATTATTTTATTTACAGAGCCGCCACTTGGAATTGATTTTTTGTGTGTTCCAAGTCACATTTTTATTTGAATCCCTATTCAAAGGAAGATTTGACTCTTTTATTATTGGTCTGCGAAAACAAAGTCTGAGTAAGGAATTCTGTTGACTAGGGAGAAGGTGTAAGGCATTCCCCAAGTCTCGTGGTTCCAGCACGGTCGCTTTATTGACTACAACTTGGCTTGCATTAATTTTGGATAAACTGTGATTTATTGGTTTTCATGTTTTATATATCCGCTTTTAATTATTAAAATATAAAATTATCTTTCAAACGAATCACGTGTGTGAATCCATTTTTTTTATTATGCCAAAATCTTGCCATGCGTACGTGTACACAATTAATAGAATTTTATTATTAAGATTGTTTTGGCCATAGTTAACACATACTTCAGTTTTATTTTTGGAAATCACAATTATGTCACGCGAACGTATACATAATCGCGATAAACTAATTAAAGGCGTGTCTAAAGCACTCTATCAATGTTCATTATTCTTCCTATATATTTGAGATTATTGTAAGGTCATAAATTATGGAATTACTTGTAGAAGAAGTGTATGATTTTAGATATTTGAATAAATAAACCGTCATATACCAATACCCTACAATCCAATAATTGAAGCCTAAACTTATTAGGGTCCTAATCTTCCCAACTTTAAAGCAAGTTTGAATACCATATTTCCAGAAACATGATTAAGTATATAGCATTTAAGGACTAATTTACATTATTATTTATAAAGTTTAAAGGCAAATAAGTAAAATCACATGAAATAAGATTAAAAGAATAGAGGAAATAATAAACCTTTAATGCAAAATTTCCAATTAAATGAGTTTTCAAGAACATGTACAGTAACTCAGACGAACATCAAACAAGCATAAGCGAAGAAGAACATCAAAGCTAGTGAACGAAGCTCCAACGGAATCCTCGATCTCGACTATTGACTTCACTTTTAGGCGTGTAAAAAGGGATGTTATGAAGTATTTTTGTTGGGTTTTGGTTGATGAATAGCTAGATCTTTCGAAAAGAAGGGACGAAAAAAGAATGACACGAGTAGAAATTCCCTTAGCATAGAAGAAGAAAATAAAATTTTCTCAATTCCCTCCTCTCTTTTTTTATTCTCTTTATCCTCCTTCTATCTCCTCACATTTCTCTTCTATTTATAGAAAAAAAAATTCGGAATTTTTTCAGATTTTTTAATTTATTTATTACTTTTTAATTAAAAAGAATTCCCACTTCCCATTTTTCTTCTGTTTTAAAAGAAAATAATTCCCCACTTTCCTTTACTTTTATTTTTTTTAATTTCCACTTATCTTACTTTTTTTTTTAATTTCTACTTTCTTTTAATTTTTTTAAAAACAATTAAGCTACCTTTACTTTTATTTTTTAATTCCAACTTCTTGTACTTTTTATTTTTTAAATTTCCACCTACTTTTACTTTTACTTTTTTTATTCCATACTTTTAATTTTTTTTATTATTTTATTTCCATCCGAAAATTAAAAAAATATTTAATTTTTTGGTTTTTTTAAATTTATTTTATTTACAAATAAAGATAAAAAATAAAAATAATACTAATAGTAATAATTTGACCTTTTAAATTATTTTTAATTCTTACCCTATATAAAAAAAAATATAACAAAGCTAAAAAAATATATATATTAAATTTCTAAAAGTAATTACATAGTAGAAGGTAGTAAAAAGTCAACTATAGTAACAAATTAGGTGCTCACAAGGAGCATGCGAGTAGTAGCAGTGTAGTATAAATAAGGTAAATAGATCGTAGGACTCCATAGTATAACGATTCAGAGATATTTTTGGGGTAAGACAACTAGGATTCGTAGAAGAAGAGAGCGTGTGAGGGCAGATGGGCAAAGAGAATGGTCTCTAGGGTTTGGGGTAGGGATATAAGGAGAGTGGGGTTTTATTTTGGGCCGTTGATCATTTGAAATCAGGGACCAAGATTAAAATGAGGGTAGGGCGGGTTGAGGAAACGGGTCCGACCAGGTTGGAATAAAGGGGTCGTTTGGTTTGGGCCAGGGCAGATTGGGCTAAGGTTTGGGGTGTTTGGGCCATTAATTTGGTCCGGAATTGGCTCCAAATTGGGCTACAAATTTAATACACAAATAATTATAAAACAAATTTATAAGAAGTAATTAACAAATAGTAAAAATATTATTTATGTTGTAAGATGCTTTAAAATAATAGTGTAACATTATAAAAATATAAAAATGCTATTTGGGCACAAATAATATAATAAAATATAATTATGCACAACATATAGACTATTACTGCAAAATTGTATAAAATAGCTTTAAAAATGCAAATATGATTATATAAAATAAAGTAAAATATTATGAATCATATATGTGGATGAAAATAATAAATTTGGATGATTAAGTTCTCAAAAAATAATTTAAAGGGATAATTAATACATATTTAAATAATTTAAATGCAAGAAAATCAATTTTAAAGCTTAAAAATTATGGAAAATTTTGAAAAATACTTATTCGACCCCTATAAATTGGGTAATAACACAAAAGTATATGGAATACTTTATAAAATATGAGGACAAATTTGGGTATCAACAACCATTGTGATTATTGATGACGATGGAGCAGCCAGTGATGAAGGAGCTTCCCTACAAAGGAGACAACGACCTTCATCGGCTCAACAAAATGCTCAATCTAAAGAGCTTGCAACCCCAATCGAGGATGACGCTCAAGTGCTCTACTGAGGGTTTGACTTGGTGAAGAATGCTAATTCTCGCTTTCCGGTCCCAGTTGCTGCTCCTGGTACTATGAGGCTGAGTACTGGGCCTCTTCCTTCTTCGGTTGGTGAGCAATCAACAAGCAGCACTACCTACGCCGTAGCTGCTTCTCAACCCACAATACCATCAACTTCATCTCCTTCCACGTCAGCCGTACCTTCATCACCAACAATTGTTACATCACCCCCACCGGTCGCAGATGCCCGAGAGGATAATGTCCATCCTCCTCAGCCCACTGACCATGAGAATTTGGGGCACAACTATTCACCCCTTGCTGCAGATCCCCTGAGGAGGAGGAGTGTCTCCCTCTCGGTATCTACCGATTGCCAACTGCTATCCCGACTGGTGGAACTTGCCAATTGTCTGAAGCCGTTGGCTTCAGAAAAAGATAAGAAGAAGATACACTCTTTCTCGGGAGAATGTTTGTTAAACAATGCCATGCACAATGCAGTAGTGGTAACATACTTGTTCTCTTTACTATTTGTTTCTTCTTGACTTGTTATGACATAGTTTCTAATTTGGGTTTTCGTTTCGCATGCCAACTTCCTTGCTCCCGAGGGCCTTCAGAAGTTGATCCTCGATAAAGAAAGGCTTAAGTCCGAGCGGGATAAACAGTTGGCTGAGAGGGATTAACTCGCCGCACGCCTCTCGGTATTAGAAGCAAAGGCCTCTAAAGCGAGTGATATCGAGGACCGGTTGCAGATTAGCGAGCATGAGGTAGTAACCTTGAGCTAAGAAGCTTCTCAATTAAAAGTCCAAGAGGCTAAGGCTAAGTGGTCTGAAGTCTTTGCTATGCTTGTTGCTGCCGAGCGCTGGACTACCTCCATTGAGCGAGTGAATAATTTGGAGGCAGCCTTGAATTCCAAGACTGCAGAGGATGTTGCTGCCGAGAAAAAATGTGCCCAGATGGAGGATAAGTATAAGAGGATCATGGATCAGAATAAGTTTCACATAACCACTATTTTTTATCTTAATCTTAGCCTTAACACCATGAGATCTGAGCGGGATGGCCATCTGACCGAGGTCGATTGGCTCAAATCAGAACTTCAACGCCGAGCTGATTCCCTCATCATTGAAAAAGCATATTCTATGTATAACATGAGGGGGAAAACCTTGGAAGAGGCCAAAGCGGACGTCATTGATATAGATGATGAAATCGCCAAGGCCCGAGAACTGGAATCAAATGCTCAAAGACGCCTCCCGACTCAGCCTGATGCAACTGACTCTTCTGGTTCCGGTTCCGAGTTCTCAAGAATTAAGGAGGAACTTGAGGAGAATAATGATGAAGGACAAGATCCTGAGCCGACGACAGATCCACCTACTTCTCCTGGGATGCTGGTGCTTCTCTTCCCCCAAGTTCTGGGGGCGATATAGTTTAGCTTTTTGCTTTCTTTTCTTTGTTATTTTCTTTTTGTATTTTTGTGCTTGTGCTGCTTGGGACGTTTGATAAATAAAAGTGCTTTTTGTTTAAGCATTGCACAAAGTTTACTTTTTTGCGTCGAATTATGCAGGCCTTTGGGTGCATTTTCCCCCAATAGCATTTGGGTTACGGACATAAATTCTTCCGGAACCAACCCTTTACTGTGAAGGTTTCATAAGAGAGGGACCTCTTATGTTTATGGTGCTCTTGAAGATGATGTCTCCTATTCATTCCGGCACTAGCATTTGAAGTACTTAATTAATTTTCAAATGATAAAATCAATTCATCGTTTGGACAAGAAACAAGGCAAAAATAAAAGGACTTTATTTTATTCCTTCTATATTCAAAAGTACATAAGCATTCGTTTTGTTGAAAGAAAAAAAATTGTCATTACATGTGGCTAATTTGTACAACTTATTTCTATGAGGCTGGCTGTGGAGTCCTCGGTCCTGATGAGACATTTTTGTTCCTGAATTTTGTAGTCCCAATTTCTGTGGCAATCAGATTGCCATATTCTCATATCATTCCCCCCAGTGTTCGAATGCGAAAAATGCGAATTGGAACACTAGAAGTCTTGCTCGTTTGAGGATTCCACTAGTGAATAGTTAGATAATCTTTAGTCCGGTAGCAAGCTTTGTTTCTCGTTAGGAACTTTACTACCGAGCCAAAGATTATCTAACCACCCCAATGACTTGTAGGAAAAGAGCACTCGTGAATGGTTAAATACCCTTTAGTCCGATAGCAAGCTTCATTTCCCGTTAGGAACTTTGCTATCAAGCCAAAGACTATCTAACCATCCCGTAGTGGCTTGTCATTTTCATGCCTTATCATTTAAAGGTCTTGCCAGAAAAACCCAATTGGGACAAAGACTAGACGAATGGAAAAAGAGTGCAACACATACTTTCAGTATAAGCGGTGCTCATCAGCAATAATACCTTTTGAGGTGAGTCACGTTCTAGTTACTCGATAATTTGACTCCATCTTTGTTTTCTAGTTTGTACGATCATTTTCTGTGATAACTGAAACCAGGTAGGGGCCTTCCCATGGACCTAGATTTCCTACCTCTCGGGTGATTTGAGTCACTTTTCTTAAAACCAAGTCTACCACTTTGAAATATCAGAGATTGGCACTTCGATTATAGTACCTTTCAATTCTTTGTTTCTGGGCCACCATCCTTATGTGCGCTAATTTCCTGCGTTTGTAAAGCAGCTCCAATTTTACTAGCAATGCTTCATTTTTTGTTTCTTCATCCGCCGGGAAGTACCTCAAGGTTGGTTCTCCTACTTCTACTGGAATCAGAGCTTCTACTCCGTATACGAGAGAGAAAGGTGTCTCTCCCGTTCTTGACTTGGCCGTTGTTCGGTATGCCCATAACACTCCCAGTAACTCTTTAGACCACTTGCCTTTGGTTGTTTCTAATCTTATTTTGAGGTTTTGAATAATCACTTTATTTGTTGATTCTGCTTGCCCATTTGCTCTCGGATGGTAAGGCGAAGAGGTAATTCTTTTGATTTTCAAGTCTTCAAAGAATTTTGTGACCTTTGAGCCTATGAACTGTGGCCCGTTGTCTCAGGCAATCTCCTTTGGTATTCCGAACTGGAAAATTATGTTCTCCCTTAGGGATTCTACCACTTTGCATTCGTCGATTTTTTGGTAAGGACATGGTTCAACCCACTTTGTAAAATTATCAGTTAAAATTAAAAGAAATCTTACCTTCCCATGAGCTGGTGACAACGGCCCGACTATATCCATCCCCCGTTTCATGAAAGGCCATGGGGATAATACTGAATGCAACAGTTCTGCCGTTTGGTGCACTAACAGTACATGGCATTGGCACTTGTCGCATTTCTGAATGAAAGATTTAGCGTCTTGTTCTATCTGTGGCCAGTAGTATCCTGCCCTAACTAATTTTAACACCAACGAATCTGCACCTGAATGATTTCTACAAATTCCTTCGTGAACCTCTCTCATGACGTAATTAGCCTCGGAGGCTCCTAAACATCGAGCCAACGGGCCTTAGAACGACCTTATGTATAATTGTCCTCCCCGGAAGCTGTAGCGAGCTTCTTTGGTGTGGAGTGCCCAGTATGCCTTCGGGTGTTTAGGCAGTTTGCCGTGCTCGAGCTAGTCAATGATCTTATTTCTTAAGTCCCAGACCAGGTTGGTTATATTTACTTCATAATAACCATCCACATCTATTACTGAGTGCATGAGCTGTACGACTGTACCGGAATTTGATCCCTTCATTTCCGCTGATAAGCCCAGATTGTCCAGTGCATCTGCTTCTGTGTTTTATTCTCTCGGGATATGAGTAATCGACCATTCCATAAATCGTGCGAGTAAACTTTGAACTTTCACCACATATTGCTGCATGCATTCCTCCTTGGTGTTGAAGATTCCATACACTTGATTTACCACCAGTTGGGAATCGCATTTGATTTCGATGACATCGGAGTCCAGTCCCCAGGCCAGTTCAAGTCCTACAATCAAATACTCATACTCGACTTTATTATTAGTCAAGGGAATAATTTTTATGGCCTACCTCAGTACTTCTCCCTAGGACGTGATTAAGATTACCTCGAGCCCAGACCCTTTCACGTTGGAAGCCCCGTCCGTGAACAAGGTCCAAGCTCCAGATGTCGTTTCTGACATCATCATCGCTTCCTTTGTGGCCAAAGACAGTAGTCCGGGACTGAAATCGGCCACGAAGTCAGCCAAAACTTATGAGATAATCGCAATCCCGGTTTTATATTCGATATTGAATTCACTAATTTTTACTGCCCATTTGGCTAATCGACCTGACAACTCGGGATTGTGAAGGATATTCCGCAGGGGAAAAATTATCACCGCGGCTATCAGGTGGCATTGAAAATAAGGCCTAAGCTTTTGAGCGATGACTACGAGAGCTAAGGCTAGTTTTTCGAGGTGCAGATACGAGTTTCTGCCCTCAATAAAATTTTGCTAACATAATAAATCGGAAATTGTGTACCTTCATTTTTCCGGACTAAAACGACACTTACCGCTACCTCCGAGATCGCTAAGTATACTAACAGTTGTTCGCCTTCCTCTAATTTTGATAGTAACATAAGGCTTGATAGATACCATTTCAGATCTTTCAGAGCCTGTTGGAATTGCGGAGTCCACTCAAAATTGTTCTTCTTCTTCTTCATAAGTGAGAAGAAGTGACGACATTTTTCCAAGGACCGAGAAATAAACTTGCTTAGAGCGGCCAATATTTCTATTAGTATTTGGACTCCTTTCATGTTTGTCAACTGGTCTGGAATGTCCTCGATGGCTTTAATCTTGCTAGGACTTGCCGATATTGACTTCGATCCCCCTTTGTGACACCAGAAAACCTAAAAGTTTACCGGAGCTGACTCCGAACGCATATTTTTCGGGGTTGAGCTTCATGTTGTGCTTTCCAGGATATCGAAGGTTTCCTGGAGGTGCTTCAAATGGTCACCTGCATTCAAAGACTTAACTAGCATATAATCTATGTAGACTTCTATTGTTTTCCCTATTTGCTTTTCGAACATTTTGTTCACGAGCCTCTGATAAGTGGCTCCGGTGTTTTTAAGCCCAAAGGGCATCACATTGTAGAAATATGTGCCAAAGTTCGTGATGAACAAAGTTTTTTCCTGATCCTCCAGGTTCATCTTGTTTTGGTTGTACCCGGAATAGGTATCGAGGAAACTCATCAATTCGTGTTCGACCGTTGCATCAATCATTTGATTAATGTTTGACAATGGGAGCGAGTCTTTTGGGCACGCCTTATTCAAATCTTTATAATCTATGCACATACAGAATTTATTATTCTTTTTTGGAACTATACTACGTTAGCTGGCCAGTCGGGATACTTTACCTACCGGATTGAATCGATATCGAGCAATCGAGTTACCTCTTCTTTGACAAACTTGTTTTTGACCTTGGCAATTGGGCGCTTCTTTTGCCTTACCGGCGAGATACTGGGGTCTAGACATAGCATATGCACGACCACCTCTAGCAGGATACCTATCATATCCGTGTGCGACCATGTAAAATAATCAATATTAGTTTTAAGAAATTCTATAAATCCTGACCTGAGCTTGGGGTTTAATGTTGTCCCCAAGTGGAACTTCCTCTCTAAAAACTTTTCGAACAATGCCACTTGTTCGAATTCGTCTGTCGTGGATTTGGTCGTGTCCTTCTCTTCCGGTACCTGGAAATACCTTGGTACCTGGTGGGATTCCGACGACTCATCCCCTTTGCCATCTTAGTTTGATTCGGGAGCAGGCATCGGTTCCTATAATTGCTATGTCGTGTGTTCCTTCCCTTTACTGCTGGAAATCGAGACCGCGTTCATTTTCCTTGCCACTAGTTGATCTCCTCTTATTTGTTTGATTCTCTCTAGAGTTGGGAATTTAAGAAGTTAGTGATATGTTGATGGTACGACCTTCATCTCGTGCAGCCATGGTCTACAAAGAATTATGTTGTAGCCCATGTCGCCGTCTACTACTTCAAATAAAGTAGTCTTCATGACCCATTCAACGTTCATGGGCAGCAAGATCTCCCCTCAAGTTGTCACACTTGCTAAGTTGAACCCGACGAAGAGCTTTGTTTCCGGAATGATGCTTCCGGTTAGCTTGGCTTGCTCCAGCACTCTCCATTAAATAATGTTGGCTAAACTTCCTGGGTCCACCAAAACATGTTTAATTTTAAAATCTAGAACATTAAGAGAAATTACCAGGGCATCATTGTGCGGTAGTAGAAGTCCATCGGCGTCCTCCTTTGTGAAGGTCATATCATCCTCGGCGAATTCCCAGAGTCTCTTGCTATGAGTCACCGATACCTTTGTCTTTTTTATTGCTGAAAAGGTTACACCGTTAATCTTGTCCCCCCTGAAAATCATGTTGATATTTAGTCGAGGAGGGTCTTCTCCTATCTTTGAGGGCTCTGTGTTGTCCCAGTTGCGGCCGTAGTTATTTTAGCCCGGTCTCTTAAGAACTCTTTGAGATGGCCGATTTTCAACAACGTTGCCACCTCCTCGCGCAGATGTCGATAGTCCTCAGTCCAATGGCCGTTAGTCCTATGATACTCACACCATAAATTAGGATCCCTCTGACTGGGATCATATCTTATCAGTCTCGTGAATCGTGCTTTCTTGATGTTCCTCATCGGGGATACCAGCTCCACTATGCTGCCATTGAAATTGTATTCGGACAACCTTAGATAGGTGGAGTCTCGGGAACCCAATACCTCTTTATCTTGCAATGACCTGCTATTCCGGCCATGGTCAGTTCTTCTATCGGGAGCGAACCTATCCGCTGACCGGAACCCTTTGCCGCGTCCTTTGACCCTTTCGTAGGGCAAAAACTGGACCTTAGAAGATCGCCGATCTATATCAAAATCATCCTTTGATTTATCCCTGTTCTTTTCTCGATCCCGACCCTTGGTTGATGCCGAAAACCCGAGCTGATCATCTTCTATTCTTATCTTTGACTTGTAACAGTTATGTACATTCACCCATGTAGTCGCATGGAACTGAAGTAGGTTTTCTTTTAGTTTTCGGGAGGCGTCGGAGCTCCTAGGGTTCTGTCCCTTAGTAAATGCCTCACCTACGCATTTATCCGGCACGATCGGTAGCAACATCCTTTCTTTCTAAAACCTGATTACGAACTCATGCAGCAATTCGAACTCTCTTTGCGCAATTCTGAATATGTCCGTCTTCTGGGCATGTACCTTCCTGGCCCCGGCATGGGCCTTGATGAAAGAGTCTACGAGCATCTCAAAGAAATCTATTGGGTGTTCTGGTAAGAGTGAGTACCATGTCAGGGCCCCCTTCGTGAGGGTTTCTCTGAACATCTTCAGCAGGACCGATTCAATCTCGTGTGGAGCCAAGTCGTTCCCTTTCACCCCCGTTGTATAGGTGTGAAGTCCCATCATATTTTGGTACATCTAGCATTTTGAATTGCTTCGGAATTAACTCTGATGTTGCTCTCAGTTTAAATGACAACTAGTATATTTCATTGAGTTCGTTCCTTTCAACACTGGCGGTGCGCCTGGAATTTTATCCATTCAGGCATTTATTTCCCTCATAAATCGCATGTGCTCGATTTTGAAGGGATCATTACTATTGTTGTCACCAGATCCGCTGCCGATCCCCCCGGCCTCGTCGAAGTCGACCTATCGCCTCGGGGTGTTGTTATCAACCCTTTGTGTTGTTTGATTCACGGGAGCACCGGGAGGAACTGGATTTCTTCCATTCGCGTTGTTGGAAGCACCCGCCAACGCTTGCCTTAATTCTGTCATGACCTGGTCTTGCCGTGAGAGATGGTCCATGATGGCCTTTTGTTGTTCTCCTAAGATCCCCACTATTTCCGTAACGTGCTCGACTTTAGCATCGTCAGGAGTCGCCTCACGTTCGTGTCATGGATATCGCCCGCCATGAACCGGCGTGGCTACGTCCTCCTCGTTGTGGGTTTCGCTGATCGAATCCTCGTGTTGAGGCAGATTTTCTTGTGCCTCAATATTGTGTGCGATGTTGCCATTGTTAGCTGCCATCTTTTGCGATTTTTGCTAAAAAACAAAGAATCAAACGTGTTAGTAATAGATGCAAGGATCAACTCAATTACGCAATTGTCTAAGGCCCACGGTGGACGCCAAATTGTTTACCCGTAAAATAGTACAGTTGAATTTATAGCGTGGTTTATAGATAAGCGAATTGATTTGATCCCAAAATGATAAATAAATTAAATAAAATGTAAGACTTAGCGTTGAAATCGAGATAAAATAGCAGACAACTTGGTTCCGGGAGCAAGGCTTCCGAAGGCAACAATAGGAATATCGTTAGACAGAAAATAAAGTACTATTATTTAGCTTGGAATAATGTGTAGCATAAGATTGCTAGAATTTTTATGTCTTACAATGGCTGTTGAAGTCACTATTTATAGATATACTTAGGGAACAAGGTCCGAGGATCAAGCCCCTCTTAAATGACGATATTGAGGGCCATTGATGAGTATGTAACGGCAGGTCATGAATGCCAAAATTTCCTGGAACGGATGCGTATTTAATATTGAGAAATATTTTTCATTGAATGTCATCTGGTGGTAAATATTCGTTTGTCCTCGTTGATAATGTTCTCTTCGGGGTTTATCCGGTGCCAACTGAAGCTGTTGTTCTCGGTATTGACTTCCACTCGCTTCGTCTTCCGTCTATCCTCGATTCCACATGTCACTTTACCATTCGAGTATTTAATATGAACTGATTTTACTCTATATAGATGTTTGTTTCTGTTGTTGTAGTATACTGGAAAACTTGTCTCATAAATATCGGTATATGCTAAAGAAACAGCTTCAGAACCATCACAGACGAATTATGCATTTGGTAGGGATGAGAAAGTTTTCCGTTGAAAAGTATTTTACTTTGAGAAGTAGATTTCAAGATAATTTTCCAGCGAATCATATGATTTCTCCACTAAGTGTTGGAAAAACAAAGTACAGTATTGTTAAATATGGGAAAACAGAAGTAAACCATGAGTCTTTGTGGGAGCTAGGCCGCTCTCTTTTAAAAGATTCAAAGTTCACTTTTTATGTTCAAAGGAAATAGAACTGTGAGAGTCCCCACAGCCACACCAAATTGTGGCAGTGAGACTTTTACTGCTGAATATTCTTCTAAATACTGCTTTCTTTCCTTTTCAGTTTGACTACACATACATGCTCAGTTACTGCTCTTACCACTAATTAACCGCAAGGCATGGGGAAAAATACAGTTCCATTTGCTCCAATTCCCAAAAGTACTGAACCTTATGCATTTACTTCCATTCAGTAAATAAATGAAGGAAAATTGCTTTCCTTCTAGCTTTATTTTAACTAGGAATACATTCTTATTGAGTTTGCCACCAACATTTTACACATGCAATGAACTGGAGGTAGTATTTCACTAATGTTTTAACTGGTCACTAATGGTGAAACTGAAACTAGTATATAAGCAGTCAGAAATTTCACGTGTTAAATATAAAGAAGTAAACACGTAAAAAAATTTAAAAAAATTAACATAAAATATTATATATATAAAAATAAAAGTTTAATTTAGCTATACAGTATATAAGCATCAAGAAAATATGGCAAAAATAAGTTGCTCTTTATTAATATCCCTTTGTTACCCTAGTCTCGTGAGGTAATACTCTCAGCTGCAAATTTCTTCGACCCTTTTTCAAAATTATTGTTAAGAAAACGTGAAATGAATATCATGCTAAATCTCTTTACTGTAGTGATTTACTCTTTTATTTTGACCATAACAACCTAACTACTAACAGCAACTTTATGAGAGAATTTCTTTTAACTTAAAATAAAAGGAGGACACTGTTTTTAACAATAACAAGAATAGTAGGAGCAATTAATTATATGGACAATATCAACATCACAAAAAACAGTAGGCCCCAAACAACTTGGACTAAGTTTTCACATTAAACCACCCCTTGTCCTTTCCCAATCCTACAGTTTCCCAATAACTCATTTTTCTTCCCTCAGTCCTATAGGCCGCTGTCTCATCCACCCCTAAACTAAAGTAGAAAACAACAAACTAAAGGCTAAAGCTACATTCTTCTCCTATCTCTTTCTTCACAAATTCCCTCCAAAATTTACATTACTTAAACAATTTCAGCAACATCCATTTCACCATTTTTATATGATACTTATAACATAAACAATTAAACATCTTTTCTCTTTGCATGAAAAGCCATGCAACTATTCATCTTCTTTTTGAGTACTCTGCCTTTGATCTTTGCTTTAAATCAAGATGGGCTATATCTGCAAAGACTAAAACTTTCTCTTTCCGACACAGAAGGTGCATTTTCTTCTTGGTCTGAACAGGATCCTACCCCCTGTAACTGGACAGGTATCACTTGTAACGACGCGCCGTCTCCCTCCGTTATCGCCGTTAATCTCTCCGGCGCTTCTCTCGCCGGACCCTTCCCTATATTCCTCTGCCACCTCACTTCACTTTCATCCCTCTCTCTTTCCAATAATCTTATTAACTCTACTCTTCCACTTTCTATTTCTGAATGTCGTAGCCTCACTTACCTTGACCTTTCTCAGAATCTCGTCGGTGGCCCTATTCCTGAAACAATTGCTGATCTGCCTTACCTCAGGTACTCAATTTGAAGCTAAATTTCACATTTCCCCTGTTTTTCTCTTCAAAATTTCTTACTGTACCAATTATTTTCTCTGTTTCAATTTAACGTGAAACTCTTTTCTTATTATATGCATTTTAATCTTTATAAATAATTCAACTTAAACTTTCTATTTATTATGACTTGTTTTAGATTACAAGTTTTTAAAGCTTTTTTTCTGTAAATTTCGTGTCCAGTCAAATAACAGGACTAAAATTTAGTCATATATGTGCATTTAGTCTGTTTAGAGGTGAATAATGGGATCTACAGTCGATGTATTTTAAATGAGGATGATTTTATTATATGTATATATTTTAAAATTTATAGACGCATCTGAAACTGTAAGCATTAGCATTTATATTATGTACTAGCTGTAATCTATTTTGAGATGTGTATTTCAGTAAAAAATAATGAAAACATTTCTCTCTGCTGTTAGAGATACTCCAAATTATTGAGTACTTGAATAAATGCAGATGGAACAAAATGAATGTTGAACATTAATATAGCTGGTACTCCACCTAACTTGTGATCTTTTATTGCAGATACCTTGATCTTAGCGGGTGCTATTTTACGGGAGATATTCCGGCAAGTTTCGGAAAATTCCAGCAACTGGAGACTCTTATACTGACTGAAAATGTTCTTACTGGTAAAGTTCCTGCTATGTTAGGTAATGTAACGAGTCTCAGGACAATTGAACTCGCTTACAACCCATTTGCACCGAGCCAGTTTCCTCCTGAACTTGGTAACTTGACGAATCTTGAGACATTATGGCTAAGTATGTGTAATCTTGTTGGTTCACTTCCACTTAATATTGAGAAATTGAGTCGATTGACTAATTTTGATGTGTCCAATAATAGACTCGTTGGGTCAATACCAAGTACAATTTTCCAGCTTAATAGTATTGTCCAAATTGAGCTATACAATAATTCCCTTACTGGATTTTTGCCTAGTGGATGGTCTAACTTGACTAGATTGAGACGATTCGATGTGTCAACTAACAAGTTAAATGGAACAATTCCTGATGAGTTGTGTGAGTTGTCACTTGAGTCACTCAATTTATTTGAGAATCAATTTGAAGGTTTATTTCCAGAAAGTATAGCTAAGTCTGCTAATTTGTATGAGCTCAAGTTATTCTCTAACAGATTTTCAGGGTCATTGCCTAGTGAACTAGGAAAGAACTCTGCTTTACAGTATCTTGATGTTTCGTACAACAAATTTTCTGGTAAGATTCCAGAAAGTTTGTGTGAAATGGGAGCTTTAGAGGATCTTATTATGATTTACAATTCGTTCTCCGGGAGTATTCCAGCTAGTCTTGGTAACTGTCGGAGTTTGAGACGTGTCAGGTTTAGGGGTAATCAGCTATATGGGGAAGTCCCTACTGAGTTTTGGAGTTTGCCTCAGGTTTATCTTTTAGACCTTTTTGGCAATGCATTTTCAGGAAATATATCACACATGATTTCTGGTGCCAAAAATATGTCTAACCTGCAAATATCAAGAAACAAACTCTCAGGGGTTATACCTAGTGAAGTAGGAAAATTGAAGAATTTAGTTGAGTTTTCCGCGAGTCATAATGAGCTAACGGGAGAAATTCCAGGCACATTAGTGCATCTAGGTCAGTTAGGAACCCTTGATCTTAGTTTCAATGAGTTATCAGGGGAAATCCCCTTGGGAATTCACACAATGAAGCAACTCAGTGAGCTTAACTTGGCTAACAATGGGTTTTCGGGGAAAATTCCAGAAGAAATTGGGACTTTGCCAGTGCTTAATTATCTTGATCTTTCTGGGAATTACTTCTCGGGTGAAATCCCACTCAGTCTGCAAAGCTTGAAGCTTAATAAGCTAAATTTGTCTAATAATCGTCTGTCGGGGACTGTTCCTGCATTTTTCGATAAGGGTGTTTACAGCAATAGCTTTCTAGGAAACCCAAGTTTGTGTCAAGGTGTTGCTGGTCTTTGTACTGCTAAAAGTGGAGGAAATCGTGAACGATATTTGTGGGTGTTGAGAGCTATCTATACAATTGCTGGCTTTGTTTTTCTTGTTGGGATTGCTATGTTCATTTGGAGGTACCAGAAATTCAAGAAAATTAAGAAAGGAATCACTATATCAAAGTGGACATCATTCCATAAACTCGGATTCAGTGAACTCGAAATACCTGATGGACTAGATGAAGCTAATGTAATTGGAAATGGAGCTTCGGGAAGAGTTTACAAAGCTGTCTTAAGCAATGGTGAGGCAGTAGCAGTTAAGAAGCTATGGGAAAGATCAGTTAAAGATGAAACCGGTTTTGGTGCACTTGAGTCTGATAAAGATGAGTTTGAAATGGAAGTTGAAACTCTGGGTAAAATTAGGCACAAGAATATTGTTAGATTGTGGTGCTGTTGTGATACTGGGGATAGCAAGCTCTTGGTATATGAGTACATGCCGAATGGAAGTTTGGGCGATTTGCTGCACAGTTGCAAAGCCAAATTGTTGGATTGGCCGTTGAGATTCAAGATAGCTTTAGATGCAGCTGAGGGACTCTCTTATTTGCACCATGATTGTGTTCCTCCAATTGTTCACCGAGATGTTAAGTCAAACAACATATTACTGGATGGTGAGTTTGGCGCCAAAATTTCAGATTTTGGTGTGGCGAAAATTGTTAAAGCAGCCAGCAAAGGTGGTGCCGAATCCATGTCCGTAATTGCTGGTTCCTGTGGTTACATTGCACCAGGTATTGCTTTGTCCAAACGCAAACTATATCACTGGCTTTAATCATTTTCATGTATACTTTGACAGTTGTAACTTAGTTTTTGGAAAGGTTGCAATTTCATTTAAAGTGACCATAACTAATGTACTAACTAGTAAAATTTCATTGACTGCAGAGTATGCATATACTCTTCATGTGAATGAAAAGAGCGATATTTATAGCTTTGGAGTGGTCATCTTGGAGCTGGTGACAGGCAGAAGACCAGTTGGTCCAGAATTTGGGGAGAAAGATCTAGCTACTTGGGTACGCACCACCTTGAACGAGAAAGGAGTTGATCAGTTGCTCGACCCAAATTTAAATTCCACCTTCAAAGAACATATATGCAAAGTTCTTGATATTGGTCTATGTTGTCTTAACCATATTCCAGCTAATCGCCCCTCAATGCGCAGAGTTGTGAAAATGCTCCAAGAATCAGTTCCTTATAATGTGCCAGGGATGGTAAACAAGAATGGTAAACTTCTCCCTTACTTTTTTCCAAAGTCAGTCTAGTTAGATCAAGTAATAGAGCAGTATGTTTCCTGTCAATAATTAGCAAGGAAGAAACTGCATAAGTGGAACTTAGTAGTCTTATCTAGATTTAAGCATCTTGTACTCTTTGGATTCTGCAAATCTTTATGATTCTATTGGATCACAAATACCAGGTAGGGTATTGAAAGTTCTTGCTTTTTGACTAAATTCTAATACTAAGATAAATTATTCTTATTTAATGCTTTCAATTAAGTTTTGTTCTGCTTCCTTCCATCTAATTTTGTTCTTGGATTGCCGTTTGTTGTTGTTGGTGGTGGTCTTCATTTGCCGCCCCTCATTCACTGAAATGGGGCCTTTAGAATTGTACCTCTACAGGCAAAGTGCCAGTTTTCATTGACATTGATACATTATGTGGACTTTTGTGGCTGACTAGAGATATTTAACCTCTTTGGTGACAGTCATTTGGGATATGCAATAATTAGGATAGCTACCTGATTATTTAATGAGGCAGCATGAGTAGTTAAAAAGGTAGTTCTATTTAAGTTGAATGGCTGAAAGGAATTTGGGTTTGAATTCTGCCATGAGCTAGTGGGAACTAGGAAACACATTGAAAATAACTTCCATTTTCTTCCAACTATGACTTGATATTCAGAATTGAATGATTGATTTGCAATACTGAAGGACCATAAATTTATAATGACAAAGGATTTAAATTCTATATAGTGATCATATTGTAGATATTTAAATTTTATTGGATTTAAATCCATAAAATTATTTGGACTGTACTTTAAATTCAAGGTATATTAGTCCAAATAAATATTACGGGCTAATATAGTTAGATTAATTATATTAGTCAAACACGTGTTAAATAAATGAGTCCAAATCTACTGGGCTAGCTCATTCAATTGAGCTACAAATGATGAACCCATTTCATTAGGCCCAATATGCCATCTTCCTAGAGGCCCAGTTTAGTGCCACGTGTCAAATGTTGTGGCACGCTACGTCAAACGGAAGAGCCAATAGGATCATGCCACGTCTCAAAATGACAAGGCATGCGAAGTCACATTAAAAGGCCAATAAAACCGCGCCACGTGTGCAAGTGACATGTTCTGGCCAATCAAATGCGACCTTGTCACACTTCAATTTGATTGTTCAGAATGAGTTTGTTCTTATCATAATTCTTTCCTCCCACAACTATAAATAGGGATCTTCATAACCCAGAAAAGGGACCAGAAGTTATAACAAGAAGACACAAGGAAACTCATAGATCAAAGGCCACAATTCTTTGCAAACCGCAAGTGTTCAAGCATTCAAGCACTTCAACACAAATTTCAAGTATTCAAGATCAAGAACAAAGTCAAATTAAATACAAGACGTTCAAGATCAAGGCTACTTGTTCGTGATATAATTCGTGATAACAATAAAAGTATTCGCGACGGATAAATCAAATTCAAATTCAAGATCAAACTCAAAGACCCTTAAATTTATATTGAAAAAGTAGAATCAGAGAAATTATAGAGATTGTAACACTCAAATTACTCGAAATCAAATACTACGATTATTGCAATATTTTCGGTCTCAATTATTTTCCTGACGCAAATTTATTGTCTACAAATTCTGGCACGCCCAGTGGGACAATCTCTACCTCTCATCTCAACTTTTCAATCACCAAAGTTCAAGAATATCGAAATGGCTTCACAGAAAATCAACTCCAGATCAACTTCTATTAAGGCTATTAATTTCAAGTTCTATGCTAATGTGGAAAGTATACTCGATGTTACCTTTGAAAGCTTTGAGCCAGTTACAAGGAGCAAAGCAAGCTCTTCAGGACAACAAGCACTCTAAGTGTCGTTCGTATCAACCCCTATTTTGGGATCTTCATCCTCAAAAGGAGTGAGATCTTCTGTAAGCACGTCCCAAAAAGGGAACAACGTCGCCGAAGTGATTGAAAAGGTTCTTGCCCAACTTAGTTTATCTAAGTCCAAGAAACCCTCCATGATAGCCGATGATGATGACTTGAGCACTAAATCTACTATAGCCTCCATTAATGCGCCCTCTGAGCTTTATCCCGATTGTGACCTATACCATTCTTCATCCTCTACGCCAATCATGCAGGCAATGGTTATTGAAGCTTCTACCATAGAAGAACAATTTGCAAATTTGATGAAAGCAGTTGAAGTCCTATCAAAGCGCATGCATGATCAAGATGCTAAACTTTCCAAGTTAACAAATAAATTGGATAGCATGGTAGAAGGAGAATCCACACAAATACCTTTAAATTTTCAAAGGTCACAAGAAAAAGGAGACTCTTCAGAAAAGCAAGCAACGACAGCCAAGGAGATCCAAGTCTCCGTCGTAGGTCTGATTCCCGTTGAGAAATTAAATGACTTCATCATGGAGGCTATCAAAGATAAGCCTGAGTCGTCGTCCAAATTATATGTCACATATGCAAAGCCGTATACGCAAAGAATTGATAACTTGAAGATGCATGCTGGTTATCAACCTCCTAAATTACAACAATTTGATGGCAAGGAAAATCCAAAAGAACATGTAGCGCACTTTGTTAAAACTTGCAACAATGTTGGAACGTACGGTGATTATCTTATCAAACAGTTTGTTCGTTCTCTCAAAGGTAATGTTCGATTGGTATATAGATCTCGAACTTGATTCTATCGATAGTTGGGAGTAGTTGGAGCAAGAGATTCTCAATCGTTTCTATAGCACAAGACGCATTGTAAGCATGATCGAACTTACAAACACTCATCAAAGAAAGGATGAGCTAGTTATTGACTTCATCAACCGCTAGAGGAGCTTAAGCCTTAACTGCAAAGATCGCCTTCGCGAAAATTCTGGCATCGAAATGTGCATTCAAGGCATGCATTGGGGTCTTCGATATATCTTACAAGGCATAAAGCCATGATCGAACTTACAAACACTCATCAAGGAAAGGATAAGCTAGTTATTGACTTCATTAACCGCTGGAGGAGCTTAAGCCTTAACTGCAAAGATCTCCTTCGCGAAAATTCTGGCATCCAAATGTGCATTCAAGGCATGCATTGGGGTCTTCGCTATATCTTACAAGGCAATCCGTGCTCATGATATGGAACTAAATATGGCCATAAGTGCCGATCAAGGGCTACATGTATCTGAGCATTATGACGAAGAAGAAGAAGAAGAAAAAGAACAAGAAGGCGAGGATAGGGGCAAGTTCTCATCCGAAAATAAAACCGAAGAGTCTATGCATGTCACTATGCTCCTCAACGCATGAGCCTAAACTGCAAGTTATAATGTTCCTTAACGTACGAGCCTAAAACTGTAAGTTATAATGCTCCACAACGCACGAGCCTAAAACTATAAGTTATAATACTCCTTAACGCACGAGCTTAACTGCAAGTTATAATGCTTCTTAGCACATGGGTATATATTGTATGTCACGAATCTCCCCAAGTTTGAACTAAATCTTTAAGATGTAAAGCTCTTCAAATTCGAGCAAAGTCTTCAAATTATAAAGCTCTTCAAATTCGAGCAAAGTGTTCAAGTTACAAAGCTCTTCAAATTTGAGCAAAGACTCAAATTGAAAGCTCTTCAAAGTCGAGCAAAGACTTCAAGTTGCAAAGCTCTTCAAATTTGAGCTAAATCTTCAAATTACTACGCTCCTAGACGCACAAGCCTAAACTGCATATCATGAAGCTCTTCAAATTTGAGCAAAATCTTCAAGTTGCAACACTCCTAGACGCACAAACCTAAATTGCATGTCATGAAACTCTTCAAATTTGAGCAAAATCTTCAGGTTGCAAAGCTCCTCAAAATACGAGCTTAAATTACAAATTTCTACGCTACTCAATGCAAGAGCATAAATTGCATGTTACTCCTGGCCCGCAAGAGTATAAACTGTGTACAGACCCAAAAATAATATCCGCTAGGTTAAAAATCTCGAAAGAGACGGCCTAGGCAAAAGTTAGAGCACTAAAAAAAAATTCACCCATTCTGAACTACGGTATGACTTGATCCTCTTCATCGAGGTACATAGACAGCTTAGAGTTTCATTCTAAGTTCAGTCGCATGAGTTCAAAAGATACATATTGCCCCAATCATTGTTTTAATGAAGCATGATAGAATATAATCAACTTGATTAGGACTTAAAAAAAATCGGGCTTACATGTATTCCTTCGTTGAACTTTGTGCCTTATCAAAGATTGATGGTTCAATGGGGGAAAGTCTCCGTAGAAAATTGGCATCTTTGATGTATGGGTGTAGTCTTTTAGTAGAAGGACAAATCTTCAAGTTGGAGTCTTTAATACCAAGTCAAGTTGAATTTATCTTGGCTGCTACGCCTTCAGTTTGAAGTATTCAAAGTCTGCCAAGTCTTAAAGTCCGTCGGTTTTCAAGCTCGTCAGTCTTCAAGTTTAAATGTTTAAGCCCTCTAAGTCTTCAAGTTGAAGTCTTCAAGTCCGTCAATTTTCAAGTTGAAGTTTGCAAGTCTTTCGGTCTTCAAGCTGAAGTATTCAAGCATTCGCCGGTCTTCCAGTTGAAGTATTTAAGCCCTCTAAGTCTTCGAGATGAAGTCTTCGAGTTGAAGTCTTCAAGTCCGTCAGCCTTCATATTCATTAGTCTTCAAGTTGAAGTATTCAAGCCTTCTAAGTATTCTAAGTTGAAGTTTTCAAGTCTGCTAATTTTTCAAGTTAAAGTTTAAAAGTCCACCGCTTTTCGAGATAAAGTATCGAAGTCTGCCAAGTCTTTAAGCCCATCAAATCTTCAAGTTTATCGGTTTCCAAGTTGAAGTTTGCAAAGTCAAACAAATCTTCAATGTTTTCCAAGTGTTCATGTCAAAGTAGTCAAGTCCACCAACCCTTCGAGTTGAAACTTTTTATTTTTCTAATCTTAAGGCGGACGTTTAAGTCTCTTTGCACCTTAGGTTGGCCTTTACGCGGGTTTGTCCTTAAAAAGAACTATAATTTTCCAAACTTAAGGTGGACGTTTAAGTCCCATTGCACCTTACGTTGGCCTCTTCGTGGATTTGCCCTTAAAGAATCTATAATTTTTCAAGCTTAAGATGGACATTTAAGTTCCTTTGTACCTTAAGCCAATTTTGTTGCGGGTTGATCCTTCTATGTGATGATGAGAATTTGTCCTTCTATATGATGATGTGGATTTGTCCGTCTATATGGTGATGTTGATTTTGTCCGCCTATATGGTGATGTTGATTTTTCTGTATGTATGGTGCAAGGGATTTTTTCGTCTATATATTGCAAGGGATTTATCCTCCTATATTTTGTGATGGATTTGATCCTTTTATATGTTGTCATAGAATTGGACTTTTCTTTTTTCTTACCTGAAAAAAAAAATCGCAAAAGAAAAGAAAATTACCTCGAGCACTAGCACCGGTCGCCGAAACAGGATTTAAAAATAAAACGACTTGAAGATGTCAAAAATTGATACCCCTTTGATGTGAGCGCATGGGGTTTATATAAGTTCTGGAAGTTGGCGCAAAAGAGTCTTTTGCCGGTGTGGGATCAACAAAAGAGGCGGCTAACAACTAGTTTCCATCACAAATTGGGATGCTATAATTTGATTCCTACTCAAACTAAGAAAATGCTAGCTGTGCATATTGGGTTTGGAATTTGACGATGATAGTCAAGAATGACAGACACGTCTCAAAATACATCTCGGATGAAGAATATCCAAGCGTTTCTTCTCTATATGTTAAGTGGAGCAAATTGTTTGTGTTTCCTTATTGGAGACAATAATGGTATATGCTTGCATCACCTCATTGGTATTTCACGTGAGAATTGGGACATTGGAAAAGATATAGTGCATTGTCTTTAGTGGCATTGTCTTTATTTTCATTCACAATTGATTTTGGATTTTACATGGGCATGTGGGATCCTGCATTAATCAAGTTGGAAAGTTTATCCAATTTTGCAATTGTATTAACCTTAAATAAAATAAGTTTGAAAATTATCGAAAGCTTGAGAATTGATAGAATTCATCCATATGATAAACAACTTGCAATTTGCACAAGTGTGTAAGCGTGGATACTTCAAGCCCGGTCTTTCAAAGTTTGATAAGTTGATATTTTGATAAGTTTTGAAGTAGGGGCATTTGTAGACATTTAAATTTTATTGGATTTAAATTCATAAAATTATTTGGACTGTACTTTAAATTCAAGGTATATTAGTTCAAATAAATATTACGGGCTAATATAGTTAGATTAATTATATTAGTCAAACACATAAGTGTTAAATAAATGAGTCTAAATCTACTAGGCTAGCACATTCGGTTGGGCTACAAATGATGAGCCCATTTCATTAGGCCCAATATGTCATTTTCCTAGAGGTCCAGTTTAGTGTCACGTGTCAAATGACGTGGCACGCCAAGTCAAACGGAAGAGCCAATAGGATCATACCACGTCTCAAAATGACAAGGCATGCGAAGTCACATTAAAAGGCCAATAAAACCACGCCACGTGTGCAAGTGACATGTTCTGGCCAATCAAATGTGGCCTTGTCACACTTCAATTTGATTGGTCAGAATGAGTTTGTTCTTATCATAATTTTTCCTCCCACATCTATAAATAGGGGTCTTCATAACCCAGAAAAGGGACAAGAAGTTATAACAAGAAGACACAAGGGAGCTCGTGGATCAAATACCACAATTCTCTAAAAACTGCAAGTGTTCAAGCATTCAAACACTTCAACACAAATTTCAAGTATTCAAGATCATGAACGAAGTCAAATTAAATACAAGACGTTCAAGATCAAGGCTACTTGTTCGTGATATAATTCGTGGCAACAATCAAAGTGTTCGCGACAGATAAATCAATTTCAAATTCAAGATCAAGCTCAAAGGCCCTTGAGTTTATATTGAAAAAGTAGAATCAGAAGAATCATACAGATTGTAGCACTCAAATTACTCGAAATCAAATACTACAATTATTGCAATATTTTCGGTCTCGATTATCTCCAAATTTATTGTCTACACGTGTAAAGTATCTTTATGATCAGTATAATTTGAACAGTTTCAACAGGTGGCTGGCCAGCCAACTGTTTTAGAGTGTCAATTCATGATTAATGTAGATATTTACCTGCAGCTAGTTTAAGTCCCCTAATTCTAAACTCCGAAAATGAAAATTTGAAGCCATTTTGTGTGATTAAGAGTCTCCTCCTTCAGCTAATTTACATAAATAGCCACTTTTGTAGTCTTATGTTTAGAAATGAACGCTTTTACAATATCGACCAGCTGTGGTTTGAACTTCTAAATTAGGCACTTGGTCTGAAGTTTAAACTTCAAAATCTAATACTAGTCAAATCGGGTATCTAATTTTGAAAGAGTCGCTAATTTATAAAAAAAAAAATACAACGTATGACACAGAAGTGGTCTTCTAGTGTAAATATCACCTTCATGATATGATCAAAACAGGCCAATCCCCGTCTGGACAAGAGATTCACGAGAAAAATCACAATTTGATCCTAATGAGATTTGAACCATGCACCAAACTTACATTTTGATTTTTAATTATCAGCGGCCATACCTGCTAATGCTTGTGGAAAAAAAAATGATAGCGCTTAATGTAATCATTTTTTGAGAAACTTATCACTATTTAATTTGGTGTATGCACGCAATTTAGTTTATTTAACTATATCTCCGTTTATCGAAAAAAAAAAAACTATATCTTCGTATAGGAACATCCAAGAAAAAGATACTATATGTGCCAGTATTATCATTAAGAAAGTTACTTTTTATGCGGAAAACTAAATAACTAAAATGTTATATACCCGCAATTTTTTGTAAAATAATTATCTTGATGAAAATGCCCAACATGCTTAGCAATTTATAGGCAATCATAGGCTGAAAAAGTTAATTTTAGTTTTGGTAACAAGGTGAATCACATTCTCCTACAAGTAACTCCCTCCATAATTTGTTGGGAAATTCGGAAAGTGAGATGCCAACCCTATTATGAACACGAAAATCCAAACTGAACTCTAATTCTAATTGTATTTTATGTAATATATCTAATTGGTCTAAAGTACTACTCCCTATGTTTCAATTTATATGATATTTTTTATTTTTCGAGATTCAAATTTCTTACTTTTGACTATGATTTGGATATAGGATTTTTTAATTTTTAAAATTATATATATATATATATATATATATATATATATATATATATATATATATATATATATATATATATATATATATATATTGAAAGCTACTTAAAAAGTATCATAAGTCATAATAATTAATAATTTAAAATATTTCAAAAGTATATGAAAATATTATGATAAAAAAATAATTCGTTTGACTCTCCAAAATGTGTATATCTTCACATAAATTAGGATGGAGGGAGTATTTTTTTTGTTGTTGGTAATATGGTCTAAACTATTAAAATGGAGAGAACAAGAGAAAGACATATCGAGGGGGAAAAAAATTCTTTGGAGAAAGCCAACAATGACAAAGTCATAAAACTCATAAATTGTGTAGAAGCAAGAGCAGTGACATACGAATTGGAACTTTATTGCAAGAATGAATAATTCACGGATTTTTCAGTTGAAAAAGATTAATCATGTCCTAAAAAAAAAAAAGACTTCTCTTTAGCCTAGACTCTCGGCACACGTTAAGCTAACCTACGCCGACAGTGATAACCATGGCTAGAGGGCGAGGACAACCGAAAAAACAAACAATTGTAACAGTGGGAAGCTCAGTCAGTACTAAGGTAATAGCAGAAACCCTAGAAAATGACAATGAACAACAAGTTGTAACACCATTAGCAACCCAATTCCCGTCTCTCCCCCTGGTATTGACAGCCAAATCAACCACTGGGGTTAAGAAATTAAATCTTAGCAGAGCTCTACAGGAGAAATTGATAGGAATTGATGAGCAACAGCATGCGACACAACCTAAACAACCAGCAATGAGGAATCCTGAGCTGGCAACAAGAGAGGAAATTCCAGATTCCACTTGGTCCGGACTATTAACTCGAAATCGAGCAATAACAAATGGTATGTCTCTTGATTACATACATCCGAAATTGGTTGAAGGAAATATTGTGGTCAAACTTGACAAAGAAGAAACATATAGAGAAACTGATAAATGAAAGGATGCACTAGTAGTCTATGTGATAGGAGAAATGCTAGGGTACAATTTTATGAAGAAGTATGTGACCTAAAATAGGAATATGGTGGCAGAACATGAGGTTTATTATCATGAGGAAGGATACTATGTTATTAAATTCCAATCCATAGCATATTTAAATGAAATAAAATATGCAGGCCCGTAAAGTATTAACAACAAACCTATGATATTGAAAAAATAGTGCCCAGAGTTTGATTTTAATGCCGAGTTTCTCATAGAATTACCTTTGTAAGTTAAGTTTTCAAGTTTCACATGAGCTGCTGGAGTCGAGACTCTCTAAGTAGGATAGCTAGTGCTATTGGTGTCCTAAAATATGCAGATGAGTGCACAACAAAGCAAACTAGAATCTCATTTGCTAGAATGCTTATAGAAGTCAATGTCACCAAGACCCTACCAAATGAAGTAACTATGATAGGCCCTTCAGGAAAGACATTTCAGTAGCCAATGATATTTGAATGGAAACCAGAGTGCTGTGAAGATTGTCTAATGATATGACATAATTGTGTTGCACAAAAAATGAAGGAATTGAAGAAAGAGGAACTCAAGTAGCCCAACATGCCAAAAAGGAAAAGAGGTCCTCAGAAAGTGGTGCCAACTTGGGTGCCAAAGGTTGATAAAAGAGTTCCAGCTACCTCTACTACTGATCAGAAGGGAGCTAGCTATGCAGAGACCATTAAACAAGATCAACAATTAATAGAGAGTGAGGATAAGGAAGAATTGAACTCACAAGCTAGAGAGAAACAACTATTGAAAGGGAGGGTAGCTACAGAAATTAATGGTAGACCGGTGAATCAACTAGTTGAGGTTGTTATCCCAGTGAGAATTGTATTTGATGTTCTACAATATGATGATGTTGTGGTAGCGCAATTACTCCCTTCTGATATAGGATGAGGCTTTATATTCCATCATTAATGCCTTGGTTAGCATGGAATGTGAGGGGGTTAAATAAGAGGTATAGGCAGAAAGAACTAACTAGATACCTCAGAGAAAACATAGTCCAGTTAGAAGGGCTAGTAGAGACAAGGGTAAAAGATCATAAAACAAATAGATTTAGCAATTAATTGCTCCTGGATGGGGGTTTGAAGCTAATTATACACATGCAATGAATGGGAGAATTTGGATACCATGGGACAGTAATGTATATAAGATTAAGATTCTGAAAAAGGAAGCACAACTTATTCACTGTAATGTGATTAGCAGGAATTAAGTAATAGATTGTGACGTGACAATGATCTATGGTCATAATACATTGGAGCAGAGGAAAGAACTTTGGTAGTAATTAGTGATCTTCTCACACACATGCTCTAAGCCTTGGCTTATTTGGGAAGATTTTAATTCAATACTGCTAGTTTACAGTTATGTACATAGTGTAGTCTTGTCCCACATTGAAAGAGGAGTAGTATGTCCTTGTATAGTATAGTTATAAATAAGGACCTCTTGTATTGCATTGAACATCCAATATCAATAACATAAATTCTTCCATGCTTTCTCACATGGTATCAGAGCAATTGTGAGAGATTTATCGCTGTGCATAAATTCCAGCGATTCCGGAAAGAGAAATCAGTCACCGGAAGTCTTTTTCCGGTGACTTTTTTAAGGCTGTTTTGCGTATGCTTCGTCTCCGTCAGTGTTGTGCAAAATCCAATACTACCACAAGAGTCGTCACTGTCCGGCGACCAAATTCCAGTGAAAATCTCCGGAAGCAGCCTCCCCATGCGCCTCTACGCGCCACCAGAAGCTCACGCGCTGGCATGTATCACCACTTCCGGCCATTTTTTGAAAAGCTTCCTTGAGAACAATTGGGTCACCTGGTAATTTCGATCCTACCCCTATTGTTTTCATTTTATTCCGACCACTTTGAGTTTTTTCCGGCAGCTATAGTAAGATTCCAACAGCTATAATATTTACTTATTCTGTTTCTGTGTTTCCTTACTCTGTTTCAGTGTATTACCGTTGATTGTTTCTCTTATTTGATAATAATTTACAACCATGTCTTTGGGATTTGATGTTTTGGGGTCTAAAAAATGGGTTCTGGAAACTCTAGTATTATGATTACCTCGGAACCCTTAATGGAAAGTTCAAACTACTTAGCTTGGGTTTATCTGTCGAGTTGTGGTGTAAAGGTCAAGGTGTTCAAGATCATCTAATCAAACAGTCTAGTGAAGGAGATAAAAAGGCGATAGCACTTTGGGCAAAGATCGATGCTCAATTATGTAGCATCTTGTGGCGTTCTATTGATTCCAAGTTGATGCCTTTATTTCGTCCATTCCAGACATGTTATTTGGTTTAGGCGAAGGCTCGTACCTTATACACTAATGCAATATCTCGCTTCTATGATGTGATATCACGTATGACAAACTTAAAGAAGCAGGAATTAGATATCTCTACTTACTTGGGTCAAGTACATGCAGTCATGGAGGAATTTGAGAAGTTGATACCAGTTTCTGCTAGTGTGGAAAAACAACAAGAGCATCGACAGAAGATGTTTCTAGTTCTTATCCTCGCTGGACTTCTTAATGATCTTGATTCAGTATGAGACTAGATTTTGGCTAGTCCGACTGTCCCCACAGTTGATGAATTATTCTCTCGATTACTCCCCCTTACTGTAGCACCAAGTCATCCTGTGATCTCATCACAGATACTTGATTTCTCTGTTCTCGCATCCCAGACAGTAGATGTTCGGGTGTGTCAAATTATGGAGAATAGACGAGGAGGAGATCGTTTTGGGAGATCTAGACCCAAGTGTTCTTATTGTCACAAACTTGGACACACTCGTGAAATATGTTATTCCTTATATGGTCGTCTACCTAAAAATACTTACGTTGCTTAGACCAAAACTATAGGTAACCAGGGTTTTTCTGTATCTAAAAAAGAATATAATGAGCTCCTTCAGTATCGAACAAGTAAGCAGACATCTCCACAAGTAGCCTCGATTGCCCAGACTGATACTTCTGTTGCTGGTAATTCTTTTTCTTGTGTTTCCCAGTCTAGTACTCTTGGACCATGGATCATGGACTTAGGCGCTTCTGATCACATCTCTGGTAATAAATTACTTTTGTCGAATATTGTATATTCACAGTCTCTTCGCATTGTTACTTTAGCCAATGGATGTCAAACCAAGGCAAAAGGAGTTGGACAACCTAACCCCTTGTTTTCTATCACCGTAGATTTCGTTCTTTATGTCCCTGGTTGTCCTTTTAGTCTTGCATCTGTTAATCATTTGACTCATTCCCTCCATTATGGTATACATTTTATTGACAATTATTTTATTATGCAGGACCACAGTACGAGACGGACAATTGGTACATGACGTGAATCGGAAGGCCTTTACTACCTTAACTTACTCAGTTCTTCCACAATATGTCTAGTTACAGATCCTCCAGATCTAATCCACAGACGTTTAGGACATCCGAGTTTATCCAAACTTCAAAAAATGGTGCCTAGTTTATCCAGTTTGTCTATATTAGATTGTGAGTCGTGTCAGCTTGAAAAACATAGCCGAGCCTCATTTCCGCGTAGTGTTGAGAGTCATGCAGAGTTTGTTTTCTCCTTAGTTCATTCTGATATATGAGGTCCTAGTAGAGTCATTTCAACCTTGGGATTTCATTATTTTGTTAGTTTTATTGATGATTACTCGAGATGTACTTGGATTTTCTTAATGAAAGATTGTTCTGAGTTATTCTCTATATTCCAGAGTTTTTGCGCTGAAATCAAAAATCAATTTGGTGTTTCTATTCGCATTTTTCGCAGTGGTAATGCCTTAGAATATCTATTTTCTCAGTTTCAGCAATTTATGACTTCTCAAGGAATTATTCATCAGACATCTTGTCCTTATACCCCTCAGCAAAATGGGGTTGCAGAGAGAAAGAATAGGTACCTTATTGAGACTGCTCGCACACTTCTAATTGAATCTCGTGTTCCGTTGCGTTTTTGGGGCGATGCAGTTCTCATAGCTTGTTATTTGATTAATCGGATGCCTTCATCTCCAATCAAGGATCAGATTCTGCATTCAGTATTGTTTCCCCAGTCAGCCTTATACTCTCTTCCACCTCGTGTTTTTGGGAGCACGTGTTTTGTTCATAACTTAGTTCCTAGGAAAGATAAGTTAGCTCATCGTGCTCTCAAGTGTGTCTTCCTTGGTTACTTTCGTGTTCAGAAGGGATATCGTTGTTATTCACCTGATCTTCGTAGGTACCTTATGTCAGCTGACGTCACATTTTGAGTCTAAACCTTTCTTTACTTCTGCTGACCACTATGATATATCTGAGGTCTTACCTATACGGACCTTTGAGGAGTTTACTATAGCTCTTCCCTCACCTTCGACCACATATGTTTTACCCATACCAACCGTTGAGGAGTCTAGTGTTGTTCCTCCTAGTTCCCCAGCCACAGGAACACCATTCTTGACTTATCATCTTCGTTCGTGCCCTACATCAGGCCCAACTGGTTCTCGTCCTGCACCCGACCCTGCTCCTACTGCGAACCCTGCTCCTAGTACACCGATTGCACTTCGGAAAGGTATACGGACCACACTTAACTCTAATCCTCATTATATCCGTTTGAGTTATCATCGTCTTTCATCTCCCCATTATGCTTTTATATCTTCTTTGTCCTCGGTTTCTATCCCTAAGTCTACAGGTGAAGCGTTGTCTTATCCAGGATGGCGACATGCTATGAGTGACGAGATGTCTGCTTTACATATAAGTGGTACTTGGGAGCTTGTTCCTCTTCCCTCAGGTAAATTTACTGTTGGTTGTCATTGTTTTTATACAGTCAAAGTTAGTCCTGATGGCCAGATTGATCGACTTAAGCCCCGTCTTGTTTCCAAAGGATATACTCAGATATTTGGGCTCGATTACAGTGATACCTTCTCTCCCGTGGCTAAAGTGGCTTCAATCCGCCCTTTTCTATCCATGGATGTGGTTCGTCATTGGCCCCTCTATCAGCTGGACATTAAGAATGCCTTTCTTCACGGTGATCTTGAGGATGAGGTTTATATGGAGCAACCACCTGGTGTTTTTGCTCAGGGAGAGTCTCGTGGCCTTGTATGTCGCTTGCGTTGTTCACTTTATGGTTTAAAGCAGTCTCCTCAAGCCTGATTTGGTAAGTTCAGCACAATTATCCAGGAGTTTGGCATGACTCGTAGTGAAGCTGATCACTCTGTGTTTTATCGGCACTCTGCTTCAAGTCTCTGTATTTATCTGGTAGTCTATGTTGATGATATTATTATTACTGGCACTAATCAGGATGGTATTACCAATCTAAAGTAGCATCTCTTCCAGCACTTCCAAACTAAGGATCTAGGCAGATTGAAGTACTTTCTAGGTATTGAGGTTGCCTAGTCTAGCTTAGGTATTGTTATTTCTCAAAGAAAATATGCTTTAGACATTCTTGAGGAGACATGGATGATAGGTTGCAGACCTGTTGACACTCTGATGGATGCGAATTCTAAACTTCTGCCAGGACAGAGGGAGTCGCTTAGCGATCCTGCAAGCTATAGGCGGCTGGTTGGTAAATTAAATTATCTCACAGTGACTAGACCCTATATTTCTTATCATGTGAGTGTTGTAAGTCAGTTTATGAATTCTCCTTGTGATAGTCATTGGAATGCAGTTGTCTGCATTATTCAGTATATAAAATCGGCTCCAGGCAAATGGTTACTGTTTGAGGATCGAGATCATGAGCAGATCGTTGGATACTCAGATGCTGATTGGGCAGGATCACCTTCTGATAGGCGTTCTACGTCTGGATATTGTGTTTTAGTAGGAGGCAATTTGGTGTCCTGAAAGAGCAAGAAACAAAATGTAGTTACTCGGTCTAGTGCAGAAGCAGAATATCGAACAATGGCTACGGCAACATGTGAGCTAGTCCGGACCAAACAATTTCTCAAGGAGTTAAAATTTGGTGAATTCAATTGGATGGAACTTGTGTGCGATAATCAAGCTTCCCTTCATATTGCATCAAATTCGGTGTTCCATGAGAGAACTAAACACATTGAGATTGATTGTCACTTCGTCAGAGAAAAGATATTTTCAGGAGAGATTGCTACAAAGTTTGTGAGATCGAATGATCAACTTGCATATATTTTTACCAAGTCTCTTACTAGTCCTCGTATTGGTTATATATGTAACAAGCTCGGTACATATGATTTGTCTGCACCGGCTTGAGGGGGAGTGTTAGTTTACAACTATGTACATAGTGTAGTCTTGTCCCACATTGAAATATGAGTAGTATGTCCTTGTATAGTATAACTATAAATAAGGACCTCTTATATTGTATTGAACATCCAATATCAATTATATATATTCTCCCGTCCTTTCTCACAAATACTATGTATACAAGACAGGCTGCATTGTGCAACAGTTACTAGTCTTGAGATAAGGGACTTTGCCAATTGTGTGAAACATGCCAACATCTGATGCTCAATGAACTGCCTTGGAAAGGAGACTACTACACATAGACAAATAAACACAAAGAGGAGATAGAATCTGGAGTGGAATAGACAGAGATATGGGAAATGCAGAATGAATGATGCAATTTGGGCATTTAACTAATGAGTATAAACTCCCACATATATTAAATCATTGTCCTATGATGATAGCCACTAACATTAGAGAACCGAACATCAAATCTTCTATTAAATTCTTCATTGTCTGGGAAAACATGACATATTTCTTAAATTAGTAGAGGAATGCTGGACACAGAGGAATCACTTGCACAAGATGAGAAATATATGGATGAAACAGAAGGATCTCACAGAGAAGTTAAAGATGCTAAATAAAATTGAGTTCAAGAGTATTGCAACAAGATTAAATCAAGCAAGAGATGACCTACAAGAGATTCAAATCAAGATAAGCAAACAATACTAAGATGAACTCCAGTAGAAGAGAAGAACCTCATTTTCCAACTTGAGAAATGGTTTATGATTGAAGAGAGTGTCATGTAACAAAAGGCCAGGGCAATGTGGCTAAAACTTGGAGATGCCAACACTAGCTATTTTTCAGCTATTATAAGAGACAAAAAATAGAAGAAGCAAATCCTAGAACTTGGCTCTCAAGAGGGAAGGAGACTAGTTGATGTAGCAGATACCAAGAAAGAATACAGTTTCATAGGTCACTTATGGGGACAATTCTACCTACTGTGACAACAGTAAACAAGAAATTCATAAAAAGAGGGAATGTCCTAAATCATGCCCAACAGATCGAATTATGTGAGGAGGTCACAGAAAAGGAAATTTATGATGGTCTCAACTCCATAGGGGATGACAAAGCCCCATGAGTGAATGGTTATAATTTTGTGTTCTATAAAAGAGCATGGCCTATCATTAAAAATTGAGATCATTGAAGCTGCACAAGAACTCTTCACAACAGGTATAATGTATAGATGAATTAATTGTACAGCAACAGGTCGGCACAAAGTTCTGCCTCTATCAGGCGGCGACAGCCCCCATCTAAAGATAGCCAACCCTGCTACAATCAAGAAATATAGACCAATTTCTTGTTGCATAATACTTTATAAAATTATAGCCAAAGTCCTAGCAGGGAGAATTTAGAAAGTGATTGCTAACCTTATCATAGAGACTCAATTAGGCTTTATAAATGGGAAGAAAGTTGTAAATAATGTGATCCTAGCTCATGAATTGGTGAAAGCATACACAAGAAAATATATTTTACCTAGATGCATGATCAAGGTGGATAACCAAAAAGCATATGACACTATGGACCGGAGGTTCCTGGAACAAATGTTGGTAGAATTACATTTCTTCAAAAGTTTGTCAGATGGGTGATGGAATGTGTCACAACACTCAACTACTCCATAGTTATAAATGGAGAGTCAACTCCAATATTTGATGCTGCAAGAGGACTTCGACAAGAGGATCCAATGTCTCCCTTTCTGTTTGCTATTATCATATAGTACCTGAGTAGAAACCTTAGTGCCCTGAGGGAAGATAAGCAGTTCAAATATCACCTTAAATGCTCTAAACTAAATGTCACACATATGTGCTTTGCAGATGACCTCCGAATATTTGCTAAGGGTGGTGTAACCTCTGTAGACCTTTTACATGAGAAATTTGGTATATTCACTGTTGCTTCAGGCCTACAGGCTAACTTGTCCAAAAGTGCTATCTACTATGGTGGTGTTTCAGAATCTACCAAGCATGATATTCAGTAGCTACTAGGATGTGGATATGGGGACTTACCATTCAGATATCTAGGGATTCCGTTGGCTACTAGAAAATTAAAATTAGTAGAATGGCAGCCTTTAGTAGCCAAGATCACAGCCAGAATTTTATCATAGACAATAAAGAAGTTATCATATACAGGCAGAGTTCAATTGGTAAAATCAGTGCTTTTTGGCATTCAATCATACTGGGCACAGATGTTCATCATACCTGCTAAGGTGGTGAAAGCTATTGAAGCTTATTGCAGAAGCTTTGTCTGGTCTGGAGCAAATAAAATTACTAGAAAATCACCGGTATCATGGAGCAAAATGTGTCTACCTAAATTAGCAGGAGGGCTAAATCTTACAAACCTAAAGCTCTGGAATAAGGCAGCCATAACAAAGACCTGCTATGAATTGAATAGGAAGAAAGACACCCTTTGGATTAAATGGATTCATGAATACTACATAAAAGAGCAGCACATGGAGAGTATGTCTATCCCTCACCAAGCAGGCTGGATGGTTAGGAAAATACTTAAGACATGAGAGGAACTATGTCATGTGCAACCTGACTTTGCGAGCAGTACAAGTATGATCAGAAGCATCTACATGAAAATGCTGCCCAAAGTTAACTGGAAAAACCTCATGTGTGATAATGTAGCAAGGCCAAAAGCACTACTTATAGTATGGCTTCAACAATAGGACATGTTACTCACAATCAGAGGCGGACCTACGTTGTGAGTTGAGGGGTCACGTGACCCCGTTAGCCTCGACAAAAAGCATGTATATACATATTATATATATCTGTACATTTATACGGGACCTCTTAATATTTTAAGTGTGCCCCCAGAAACAAAGAGACAGATGGGAGAATTGGTTGCTTTTGGCACTTAAATTCTCAAATTTGCTGATGACATAGGTTCGAAACCCACGTTAAGTTTTTTTCTCCTGCTTTCTATTTTTATTCTTTGAGTACAATATAATTTATATTTAATAGCAAATTGCTTTATCTTTTACTTTTATCTCTTTTTTTTGAATTCAATTATAATTTATTACTAATATATAATAGTCAACTTAATTAATATTTTAGTTCTTTGAATACAGTGTAATTTATATTATAGCAAATTACTTTATTTTTTACTTTTATCTTTTTTTTGAATTTATTTATAGTTTAGTACTAATACCCAATAGTCAACTTAATTAATTTTATTCCTTCTCTTCCCATAGCACTCATTTTGCCAAGAAATCTCTCTCCCTCTCCCTCCCTCCCCCTCCCCCTCCCTCTCTCTCTCTATATATATATTAGTTCTTTGAATACAGTGTAATTTATATTTAATAGCAAATTGCTTTTTTCTTACTTTTATCTTTATTTTTAATTTATTTATAGTTTAGTACTAATACACAATAGTCAACTTAATTAATTTTATTCCTTCTCTTCCCATAGTACTCATTTTGCGAAAAAATCTCTCTTTCTCTCTCTCTCTCTCTCTCTCTCTCTCTCTCTCTCTCTCTCTCTCATATATATATATATATATATATATATATATATATATATATATATATATATATATATATATATATGTTTGGTGCTTTTTTTTTCTTTAGAACTTTTTTTAATAATACTTGGATGATAAGTTATCATAATCGTTAAGTTTTCAAAGAGTTGCACACCGAATTTTATCGCTAGTGATTAGCATACAGCGGTGCCCCGTCGTGCTCAAATCCTGAGTCCGCCTCTGCTCACAACAACAAGGTTGAAAAATTGGGGGATGTAAGTTGATACCAACTATAATATGTGCAAACTGGTAGATGAAAGCAAGGATCATTTGTTTGCTGAATGTGCAATTGGCAGGCAAGTGTGGGGTAAACTAATGAACTAGTAACAAATTGTTTGGCCAGCAATGAGTTCATGGAGCCATATGCAGCACTGGATAGAGCAACATACACAAGGGAAAACAAACCATGCAAGACTTGTGAAGCTGGTGTATGCAGAGTTTGTCTATGCAATTTGGATTGAGAAAAATAATATAATATTTGTCTAGAAGGAGAGATCAAGTGAAACTATAGCTAGAGAAATAGCATATACTTGTCATGTCAGAGCTAATGATACTATTAGGTTGTTACTTCAAAACCGTAGATTTCCTATTAGGAAGTGAAGGAGAGATACAGATAGTGAGCTTTTCTTTGTTTTGTTATCAGCTAAGCAGACTGAGTTATAAAGTCTAGCTGGATTTGTAAATGATTTCTTGGTAATCAACGAAAGTAGATAGTTACAAAAAAAAAAAAAAAATTAATCTTTTACCCTCATTTTAAATTTTTAGAAAGATTTACCCCCCCCCCCCCCAATATCCAAGTTGAAGTAAACAGGATTTGGAGCTTATCACAACTAGTAATCATGCTTGCTAAAAAGTTGATGTTAATTAAACTTTTTGCAAATAAACATCAACCCTTTGGAACACATAATCATTCACCAGCAATACTTAATTCTAAACCATAGCCCCCCGCCGCCGCCCCCCCCCCCCCACCCCAAATATTTATCTCTATTTCTCTCCAGACAGATTCTTTCTGTTTTGGGGTGGGGGTGGGGATTAACTGAAGACTTTTTAAGTTTTCTTTTCTTTTACTTTGGTACCTCTTTTTGGCTTTTTCGATGAATATAGGTAGAGAATTGTCATTGCTCTAAACACATGCCTAAAATCTTCAAGATTACAAAAGTTTGGCTTCTGAATGATTATGAAATCCATATTTACGGGAAGTCTTTAAGAATCTAGTTTCCCATAACTGCAAGAATCCAGCTTTCTCCAGGTTTGCATACTCCTAATAGAAAACACAAAAGAAAAAGCTCCGGTTGTTGGATCATCAATCATGATTTCACTGCAGTACTCATGTTATACTAATATCAACTCCATTACTTGATACGCTATTCTAATTATAGCACGACCAACACATTACCTTCGGAGTAGGGGGATCACCAGCACTCGGTAACTTCGAAAAAAATATATGTATATATATTTTAAGTAATAAGTATATTTTGATTGCCATCTTAAGATTAAAGTTTATAGACAGTTGCATTGGTCGATTTAGGGGACACAACTTGACTTTTGGTGCGTTGCCTAGGTTCGATGTCGACTTTAGTATTTGCTCAAATTTTATTCGATAATGGTCATGCCACTTTCAAATTCTGAGTCCGCCTATGAGTACCTTGGTTACTTCAACGATTAGACGTGTCTCGCATTGTACTTAAAAGACATGTACAATTTCGACATTTACTTAAACTGTAATCGTTCTATTCAATTAAACATTGACTAAATTTTTTTTAGCCAGTTGCTTCTATTGGCTTACATTTATGTTCCCTTTAATTTTTTTGTTATACATATATTTACTAGTAATTGTCAAAAATGGAAAGGAGATCGATGCAGCTCGCATAGCAGCTTGGATCGAAATTTCTGTGACCGTTTGGTATAAAGCCACCAACTTTAGATTTGACAATTTGGGATATATATAAATTCAGCAACCAGAAAACGCAAAACTCTTACACCCTATATAAAACTTGTGAATGAAACAAACGAGGCTCAACGTAACTACCTTCCTAGATAATACAAATTCTTTAAGAATCTGAAAAATAAATATTATTAATTATTCTTTCTATCCCATTTTATAGAAATCTTGAGACGTACTAATATGAGAACCCCAGGGCTGTCTCTGTGTGTGCCAAGGTTTCTTGCATTGCATGAGAAGTTTAAGTGAAGCAATGAAATTATTGGTGGATGTTAAAGTTCATCTAGTTTTCTTTTCTTTTCTTTTCTACCCTAAATGTTTGTCTTCTTGTACACTCTAGGGCGACATTGGAACTGATACTAGGTTGCCCTATTTACACTCAAGTACTTAATTTCACCATCTTTTAAATTTAATTTTTAACAATACATGTTAAACTGTCTTTATTAAGATGTTCTATGGTTACTGAAAAAATAAACAAAAATAACCCAAATAACCGCCTACATAATTTCTTAAACCAAAAACTAGCCGGCGGATATATATATATATATATATATATATATATATATATATATATATATATATATATAATTCATGCTTTATATATGTATAAGTGTATATAATCAATATATGATCTATGTATACTGGCTAGAAAAAGTATGCGTTGAATCCTGACCGGTTTGTTTATTGAATAATTAACAATAAAAAATTCAACTATACGCTTTTGGTGTTGCACAAAGATCCGGAAAATACATTTATTCCACATGAAGCATTCTTACTTAAATAAGCTGAAGAAGAAGTGAATTCCAAGCAAACACTTTTTTTTCCATCTAAGTACTAATTATATTGCTCAACTTTTCTTCAACCCCTAACTTTAATCTATTAGGTATAGCATAACTCTTTCTTTTTAAGTGTAAGATGGAGTAAGAAGAACAAGTAGGTACTATTGAACTGAAGTGTGCTAAGGACTACTACAAAGTGGCAAAAAGTAGGATTAAATATACCTTCCCAACTTTGAAGAGCAATTAGCTTGAGGGAGAACATGCCTCAAGGACACAAGTTACTTTTTCCTTTTTTCCTTTTAACCCTTTGTCTCTCCTTCTACAATCTTGTTATATTTTGGAATAGTTAGAAAACAATAGTGAAAAGGGTTTTTCCTAATTTATGTTCTTAACAAAAGAAATGATTTGTATCAATGACTCTGCCAACGAGCAATCTATCCCAACAAATGTTAACAATGAAAGCCCCAAAAATACTACCAAAACAAGAACTTGTCCTTCTTGTGGTCATCTGATCAAATCTGAAGAAAAGGTTAGTAATGTTATATTTTTTAAATTGTTTGATTATACAGTCAAACCTCTCTATAACAGCTTCGTTTGTTCCAATATGTTTTGGCTGCTATAGTGAAGTGCTGTTATAGATAACAAATATTATAACATAACATAAAAATCGGTTCCGATAAAAGTTTGGCTTTTGTAGTGAATGATTGTTATATAGAGATGTCTGACTTTAGGTTATTATAACGCGATTGATTTTAATTTTTTTGCTTGTGGATTTTTGTGATTTTTTTTTGTTGAAAAGAGTAGGCTGGGATTCACAATCTTCCAGGGTTGCCTGCTGGGGTGAAGTTTGATCCAAGTGATCAAGAGCTTCTTGAACATCTTGAGGCAAAAGTGAGATTGGATGCTCAGAAACTTCACCCTCTAATTGATGAGTTCATTCACACACTTGAGGGAGAAAATGGAATTTGCTATACTCATCCAGAGAAATTACCAGGTACTTACTCTACTAATCCTTTGCATTAGGATCAAGATTCATGTGCTTAATTAGTGTGAACATGCAATGCAAGAAATTAACCTGGTATTTGTTTAGTCATTCAAATAGCGGCTGGCCTTTTTTTGGCTATGGATTGTACATTTCAAGTGGATTTAAACTTTAACTATGTCAAAGATAGAGAGGATAGTACAAGAACAAGATGGTTGATAAAAGATTTTGAGCTATATATAAAAACAATAATAACTATGTCCCAGTCCCAAACAAGTTGGGATTATGAGCTATATATACCCTTAATTTACTTGTTGTGAACTGATTTTAAATTTGATGTTATTCAAACTCTTTTAGATTCTGAAATACAATTTTGAAAATGCTCTATCAGAGGCACAACTAAACAAAGATTATGTTTTCATATATGGTCTAATAATGAGGTTACGTTATTATAGAATGTTGCCAAAAAGAATGGATTACTTTAAGAATACATTTTCATGTACTCGCATTAATTCTATGCATATTGATGCACCCATAGTGTAATAAATTATTTACATGTAGCTAAATAAATTGGTAACTAACTTGGTATATATTACAGGTTAAGTTACACTGATATATACTGTCAGTGTATATAACTTAAATCCTAATCAAATATTTCAAATATGATTATTGACGTTGACAATTTGTTGTCCATTATTTTTTTTTTATGGTGCAGGAGTGTCTCAAGATGGCTTAATCCGACATTTTTTTCATAGACCATCCAAAGCATATACCACAGGTACAAGAAAAAGAAGAAAAGTACACACAGATATAGAAGGGAATGAAACTCGTTGGCACAAAACAGGCAAGACTAGGCCAGTTGTAGTTAAAGGCAAAGTGAAAGGACACAAGAAAATACTTGTACTCTACACAAACTATGGAAAGCAAAGAAAACCTGAGAAAACAAATTGGGTAATGCATCAATATCATCTTGGTGATAATGAAGATGAAAAAGAAGGAGAGCTTGTTGTATCAAAAGTCTTTTACCAAACTCAACCAAGACAATGTGGTAATTCTCTCCTTAGAAATAATTGTCCTCCTCCTGCAGTTAGAGCAAATATTGGTCAAGCATCTCAATTTAGGGACAATACTACATTTGTTCAATGCTTCAATAATCCAACTCTCATATCCTTCGATCAATATGAGCATAATAATCGTTCAACTCCTCGTCTTCCAAATTTTAATCTCCCTGACACTACATTTATTCCTTGACTACTTTTTTCCTTTTAGATGAGATAGTCATACGTTTTAACAGTTCTGAATAAGTTATCGAAACAGAATTATTATAAGCAGGAGGACGGGGAAGAATAAGGAGAGTTTCTCTTGTTATTGAGGACTATATACATAGGGTTTCAGGATCTTCTAGAAGTTGGAAGATGAAGCTCAGCTCCAAAGTTAAATTATCATTTTAATAATATTTATATTTTTGATGTGGTTATTTATGCAATTGATGCTTCCTTTGTATAGTGAGGCTGAAGAAATAAGTGTACATGGCTCATGATACATAGACTGGGAGAGTAACTAATTGGAGTTCAACTGTACAAAGATATATACTACTATGATTTAGCATATTTACACTCATTATTCATTATATTTTCTTTGGCTATAATCTTAAGGTGTTCTTTCTTATATTTGGAACTTTATGATAAGCACTATAATAGCTCTTTCATCTAAATGAGTTTGTAGTGATAGTGTAAAAGAATACCCTATCTCCTGTCAGAAATTCTAAAGATAAATGCAGGTAACCGTCCATATTTGGAATAGTAACTTCGAACAAACCCAGTAAAATCTCATAAGTAGGGTAATGAGAAGGATAGCGTGTACACAGACCTTACCCCTATTGTGCAGGTAGTAACTTCAAAAAATAAGGTACCAATTTTAACAAGTTGAAGATTCTAATAGTTTAAATTGTCAATGTATAAAAGTTAAATCCTATTTAAATAAAGGTCAAGGAAGTCATATTTCAGACTAGCTAGGTGAGGCAATCTTGCTATGTGATGGCGATTTGGTTGCAACCGCAGTAAATAAATCTGGTATCGATAAGGAAAAAAATTGTGCTGAAAAAGAATTGTGGTTTCAGACCTGGTGCCTTATACAAGGTAAGATTGTTCTTCATTTCCAACTTCTATGAGGAGGTACAGTCAGATAATACAAGGCAAAATTTGAGAAACCCGTACGAAGATGCATTGTCATATTAATTCGATTATAGACGTACACATGATTTTTTTTTGTAAGCGAGGTCAAAATTTATAGAAGAACGAGAACAAATAACTTTAATTATCATATTTCTAGACAAGAAATAGCCTTAATTCATTGATTTTGTTGAGCTTTAAGTTAGAAAAAGTCATAAGTTCAATTTTACTTAATCACAATTTTTAACCAAAGAGGCTCTCTCAAATATTTGAGAAAATTACGTGCTAGTCGATATTCAAACCTTCGATCTATTAGAATAAAATCAGGCACATAACCAATGCACTAGGAGATAGTCTATGTCAAGTTGTATCATTTTTCCTACTTATCAGTATGTATTAATACACATATTTAGTAAAATTTTCCGACGAAGCAGTATCGCGCGACATGGCTCATGCATCTGCCCCTGGGTGCGAACGACTCTTCGTTGAGTATACTTTGTTTGATCCCATGTGTTTGGCGTAAGGCCGGCAAGTGGGCCGGGATGGGCCGCAAACGGGCCAAATGAGCCGGTCTTGCGGTCCTGGTCCCTAAATAAACGGTTCAAACAATCCCGGGCTAAATATACTTTTTGTAGGAACCAGTCCGGGACCGGGCCCACTAGCTCATGATCCCGGGCTAAATGGGTCGGGTCCGCGGTCCAAATGGGCTAAATGGGCCCATTATAGACAAAAAGATGTTAAAAAAAATCTAAGGCAATGCCTTGTAATTTTATTATAGAATTGTAACCTAATTTTTGGATTCAAATTTAAACTCCTAATTTACAAGTTTTCAGATTATGGCCATTGGTCCAACGACTAATTTTCAAAAATAGTCGTTGGGACCATTTGACTTGAAAATTGCATACAAGTTACATACTAATTTTTGAATTGAAATTTAGAGACAAAAATATTGTCAAAAAAATATTCAAAGCAATGCCTTATAATTTTATTATAGCAATAAAAAATATGACAACATATTTCTTAGTCTTCTTCCCCGCTATGGAATGAGCACAACAAGGTGCTAATACCACCATTGAGAAGAAAAAAGAACTAATCAAGAAGTGCAAAAAATATAAGTTACATACTAATTTCTGAATTCAAATTTAAACTCCTAATTTGCAAGTTATTCTGATGGAAAACAAACTTGCAAATATAATATTTAATATATTCTAAAAACTTGCAATTGATTTTCATAGCTATCTCTTACAAACTTCATAAATCCTTCAAGGTTTAGAGGAAGTTCTGCTGGTGGTGGCGAAAATGTAGCTTGTTCATTGCCGCTTCCATTGTCGGACGAAGCACCATCCTCAACAAGTTCAGCTAGCATTTCTTCATAAGTTTCGTCTATCTCTGATTGTGATTCAGCAAGTCCAAAATTTCTTCTTTCTGAATTGATCTAATCTCTTAAAAGTACTGATATTTTCAAGCTATCCCTCATAGACTGTCTATGATCACCAATTTGAAGTCTTGCTTGACTGAAAATGCTCTCTGATGCTATTGTTGAAGCTTGAATAGTTAAAATATCTCGGGCCATCCTTGAAAAAACTTAAAAGTATTTTTCTTTGTCCTTCCACCATTGCAAAATATCAAAGGTGCCGTCGGGATTCACTTCCTCGAGCCTCTGCGATAAATAAACTTCAAGCTCATTTAGTTGTAAAAAATTATTACTACTAGAACTAAAAGAACCTCTAAACCCCGCCCAAATATTAAGTCTTCTTACTCCCGCAGTTCTTTTGGAAGATTGAGAATCATAAGAAGAAGGAGTTGGAACATTTGGTCTAGCTTGATTTAATGCAACTTGATAAGCATTATAAATAGTTTTAGCGTTTGTTCTAATTGAGGCTATTGCTTTCGGAAGTTTAGGCTCATCATCATCTTCAAGTGCTAAACCCTTATAAACAGTTTCATACCAAAATTGAGGACCTCCTAATTTTATACAAGGCCGATTTAACAAATTAGCAACACCATAAATAGCGAAAATAGGCATAAAATAGTTTTTAAACTTTCTTCTCAAAGAATTAATAGCAAGTTGATAAATTTCCCCACCCTGTGAAAAATGAGCAAATAAATTTACAAGTTCTGCAATATAAACCAAATAGTTAGAAATAGTAAGATAATATTGCCCCGAAAATTCTTTTGTAGCAATATAATTTTTTTTAAAAAAATTAACAAGTATTTTAACATTAGCCCAATCCACATTCGTAAGGTAATCGTCATCATCACCTGTATGTGCATTAAACGTTGAACTTATGGGGTTTCTATAGTCATATGCAACAACCAAACTTTCATACATGTAATTCCATTTAGTTGGACAAGGTTTAGGAACCTTTCTTTCTCTTAGGCCACAATCAACGCACCTTCTAAAATATTCTTTAAGTTTACTTCTACAGTTAGAATGAAAAGGCCAGTTAAGAGTCATTTTAACCTTTTCAAATTGAATATTTAAAATTCTCATACCATCACCCACAATTAAATAGTAAATATGACAAATACATCTAACATGAAAAATGTTACTAAATACATGATTTAATGTAGTGGTAAGAAAATCTATAACATTTGCATTATTAGTAGCATTATCCATTGAAACCGATATTATTTTATCACTAATGCAAAAATATCTACAAATATCCGTAACCGTGCTAGCAATAAACTGTCATGTGTACCTAAAACAATTATTCTATAAGCAATTATGCGTTTTTGCATTATCCAATCCTCATCAATCCAATGACATGTAATAGTAAGGTAATCACAGTTGTTGTTACCTCTACCAATATCAGTTGTAATAGCAACATGATAATTTATATGAGTAAATAAGTAGTGCAAATATTGATCATATTCATACTTATATTTGTAAATATCGCTCTTTACGATTGTGCGAGGAAACCTTTATAAGTAGGATTATAAATTTTCTAATGTAATGCACAAACGAAGGGTCAGAAGAAAAACTATAGGGTAAGCACATAACGGTTACCAATTTTGCCAATTCTTCCCGATCTTTTCTTGGATCATAATATAAAATACCACCAGTAACAGTGTTAATTCTCAGTTGAAATTGATTTGAACCAATACCGCTAGGGTCAGTCTGACTAGGACTAGGTGCACTTTTCTTCTGGGCCAGAGCTTTCATACGAAAATATTTGGCGTTATCACCAGAGTGTTTAGTTATGTGTCTAGCCAAACTTTCCGTCTCCGACCACGCTGGTGCATATTTAAAAGTTAACTCTAGACCACACGTTTTACACTTAGCCTTACTTTTTTAACTAGTTGAGTAAAAAATGGCAAACAACAGATGTTTTCGTCTGTTTGATAGGTTCTCTAGAAAAAGCAAGGGCAGTAACAGGAGTATCAGTTGGGTCATCATTAGGATTAGCAGCTTTATCACTAGTTGGGTCAACATAAGGAGCATGACTAGTGGGTGTATCATTGTCCGGTTGAATTTCATCAAAATTAATTTCTTCAATATTTTTTTCATTAATAGTAGTATAATCATTAGTGTAGAGAGCATTCATTAATTCATAGTCTAAAAAATCACCGGGTGCAATATTATGGCCAAATTCAATGTCGGTAAATTGTAATAAACTATTATCGGTATCAAGAAGAGCATGTGCGGGACGGCTACGAGGTTTGGATCGGGGAGCCAGGGCAGGGGAGAAGGAACAACAGTACCACTAGTTTCGCCAGTCTTAGATTTTGCCTTATTCTTACTTTTACTGTGCCCAAAAATATTTCTTAAGGAAAACATCTTAATTAATCTAGTAACAATAATTAAATAAAACAAATAAAATTATAATATTAAGACTTAAGAGTTGGAACGAGTTTACCGAATTGACGAACAACTTGTTGAAAATTGATTATCGTTGAAGACTTGAAAACTCCAATTCACCGACTTCACAATTGTTTCACAAATTCTAACAACCTCAATATTTTTTGACTATTTTTTTGAGCAAAGTAAGTAATAGTAGCAAACTCACAATTTTTTCACTATTTTTTTTATAAAGTAAACAATTGTAGCAAGTATTGAGGAAAATTAGAGAGAGATTTTGATATATTGATATTGATTTTATAAGAAAAATGAAAGAATGAGGGGTATTTATAGTAGAAAATAAAAAAAAAAGTGTAATAATAAAAAGTTTTGGGTTAAAAGTTAATTGAGGAGTTAAATGGTTGTTTTTTTAAGAGCCAACGACTCTTTTTTTATTTAAAAAAAATCGTTGGGCCCGCCATGGGTCCGGTCCGGACCAAACGGGCCCGGTCCAAATGGTAAAACCAGCCCAAGAGACCAGCACGCGCCCACCAATCGCGGGCTAAATGGTCCCAGCCTGTTAGCCCACGGGCCTGACCCGACCCAATTATCAGCCTTAGTTTGGCGTAAAAAGGGTAAATAGTTAATGCGTACGGATTCTTGTCACTTGTTGGAGACTTGGAAGTTATTGTACCTGATATGGTACTACAATACTAGTTTTTACCCAAGTCAACATTGTGCCGTCTTTGAAAAAGAAAATTAATGTAACTGTTTTTGCTCATTTTGTCTAGGGCTTAAGCCCTTGAACCTTTTTCCACCCGCAATGGAGGTCTCTAAGATCTTATTATTAAAATAAATAAAAGATCCTAAAAGAAAAGGAGATTATAAAAGGAAGTGCACAGGTTCAATTGCAAGCCATTATTTGCTTCAATGATCCTGCAAGAACTGCTATGTGAAAAACAAATGGAAAACAAAGAGCATAGCTAAAACCAGATGATTTCCCAAAAATGCAGCATCAACATTACAGATTCTTTTATAGCAGTGACGAGATGGGTAGCAATTTCAACCGTCTATGTATAGTAGAAGCAAATAACACATTGACAGCTAAAAATAACACTCGGGAATCATAGCGCTGATACAGTGTAAAACTGAGAACAAGTATTCCATCGTACCCAGCGAAGCAAATATGCTATGCCCACGGGTTGTGGGAGCGCGAAATATATGAACAGTAGATGATTTTACTTAATATCCTTTGGCAATAGAATATAATAAAGTTCGTCACACCATCTATCCAATTAGAGTCGCAGCAGAACAGCCATCTCACAGATATATCGGTTTCAACTATAATTATTTCATGCATGCGAACAGTTTGTCATTGTGAAGCCAGCAGATGGCTAAGTTGATCCTGCTTGGAGTTCTGCATTAGCTGACAATGCTAGTCTCCATTCTGCAACAACACAGATCAGACTGATTAGATGGAGTGAGTATAATGGGTTGCAAGTTTGACCTAAAGCACATCACAAGATTAACCATATCATGCAACTTATCAAACTTGTACTTTTAAAATGTTTCTTCATGCATTCAATAAGAACGTTCAATTATTTCTCCTCATACTTTTTGATTGGTAACTTGTATTGAAATACCAGCAAAAAGCTGCGGAAAGTTACAATCGAAAGAGTGAACCATTTCAAGTCACTTAAGTACTCCTCCTCATACTTAAAAGGGCAGCCCGGTGTACTAAGCTACCGCTATGCACAGGGTCCGGGGAAGGGCCGGACCACAAGGGTCTATCATACGCAACCTTACCCTGCATTTCTACAAGAGGTTGTTTCCACGGTTCGAACCCGTGACCTCCTGGTCACATGGCAGAAACTTTACCAGTTACGCCAAGGCTCCGTTTCTCCTCCTCATACTTGAAAAAAGGAGCTGAGGAGAAAAAGTTTATACTCGTATGCAATAAGAACGTTTGATCCCAGTTAACTGTATATACATCAGTGCAACTGCTCTCTCTTTCTCTCACGTGAGTTCATCCCATGATTCTCCAACGCTGAAACAGCCAGCCATGGTGGCACAACAAAATCAAACCACCTCTTCCCGGACTTCCCAGAGGAGGGTAATGAAAGGAACGCCAACCAAACTCAACCAAAGAAACCCGTAGAAAAGCAACTAATATTCATTCATACAGGCAAGCAAGCAGCCCTCTTCTCCGAAGAAGCATATTACGAAACCCTAAGGGAAGACTGCAAGCTCACTCTAATAGGGACATTATCCTGAAGGGCACCAAAATTAGAGGATGTTCATTCTGATTCAATAGCTAAAATCCTCTGAAGGGGCAGAAAGGCACGTGCTTTGTAATAAAAAATATGGGATAGAATGTTTCTTTTTAAGACTTCTTACGTGAAAACTGCTGAGCCATAAAATGCCAAACAAAGATGTTTTGCAAGAGAAGAGTTAGATTAACTCTTATTTACTAATGAAGAGCTTATGTACTAAGGGACACCTAGCAAAACAGCAAGATAATTAATTTGTAACAATTAAGAGTTTAAAATGTAAGGCCATCCCATTTAGGCAACAGTTGCTTAATTAGTAGATAGCCAAACCAAGAAACAGAATGCATGAGACAGTGCTGAGCTAAACTCAAACACAATGTAAATACGCAAGCAATTGCCTTCTAGAGCACATGCATCTTGTTATGTAGATAGGACTGAATCCAAGCAATTGCCCTCTTGGGTCCTTTTATAGAGATTGGACGAAGCTCTTACATGGGAAGAAAACTAGGGGACATCACCAACAATTGAGAGTAAGTGGGAGAATCCTCTCAGATTAAAACTAATATACGAGGAAATCCGGAACATGCACAGCAGAAGGAAGCTTTAGCGAGTCAAAGGGAAATCTACTAATGGCATAATCTATTACTTCAGGAGATCTATTAATTTATTTCGATCAGTTCAGCGGATGTACTAATTCAAATGATAGTGCAGGCAATGCTTTTTGAAATGAGTCTCAGATGGTGTAAGAATCACTCGGTCAAGGATTTTTTTTTACAGAAAACGGATCTCTTGTGCTCTCCAGAGCAGTTGGAGGAACAACGGTTCCGAATTCACGGCAGAAGATAATACCAACGAAATCAAGACCTCACTAGTGGAAACAAATGGTGAGGTGCACCATCAATACAAAGCAGATTATAGAATAGCAAAATCCCCTGACAACTGATGATGGACATCAAGTTACATCTTGTCAAGTCTATGGCGACTTAATGGAGCTCCAGCGTGAAACTACAGGCTATCCCAACTCAGATAAATTCCAGTACTTATCCTACAAGATCAGATCTCAAAATCCAAATAATAGGAGATCAAAATATATAGCAAACATAAATTTACACTGCAGATTTTTTTCACCTTAAAATTGAGATTGCAACAGAGGCTGGTTTCCTATTTGAAGCTAGATAAACCACATCAGACAAGGAAGCAGTAAGAAGGTCAAGAGACACTAACGGCTCTCTCAGTCTCAAGCATTTTAGTAAAAAGTATCAATAGGGTTCTTATTTTCTAATCTAGTCACTCGAATCTCAGAATATTAGGTTCTCTCCATGTTGTAAAGTCATAACGGTTTGGAGGTGATCTTTAATAACAATGCAAACAAGAAAAACAGATATGATGAAAAAGGAAACATAGAATTAGGCACCAGAGGAGTCGGTACAGTTTGGGAGAAATGGGACGTGCAAAAATCTAGTTGTTTCAAGGAAAGAACTCTGCCAAGTGCCATCAATCTTAACAGGTGAAAATGGTGGTTTACAACAGAAAGTTGTGAGGCTTAGCTCTTAATTTCTTTCCTTTTGGAGGGGTCCAAGCAGGACGAGTGATTACTCTTGCACCTAGAACACCAACCGGTGAAAAGTTCTTAGGCAACATTGTTGAGACTTGAAAGTTGGAGCTGTGCTTCATTTCCATACTAGCAAATAAAAGCTTAAGTCCTAACCTATATACTTTTGTTCTCTTCAATGCTTGTGGAAGATTGTACGTCATATGTTATCTTATAACGGGAATAGTGCTTGCTTTGTTAAGGAGTCAAATTCTTGAGAAAGTATCAAGCAATAAAATTTATCATCAGGCATTAAATAGTTGACATCAAAGAGAAATAACGACCTCCTGATTTGAGGCCACATATCTCGTACCACTAGAAGTACGAATATCTAGTAGTATAAAGTTCGTAATTTTTGTAAACCCCAGATCTTTTTATTTCCTCAACAACAACAAATACCAAACTAGTCGGGGTAAGCTATATATGAACCTTCATTATCATTCACTCTATTTGGAACATTGCATCCCAATACTCAATAATTTAAACATTAATCCTCCAATTTGAGAAATGTTTTCCTAAAGAGGCGAAAAAATTAATTAATACTACAAAAGATCGGACGCTAAAGCAAAGTACAATTAAACAAAAATAAGCTTGTCATTCATCACCTGTCAAGAGAAGGTAAATTCGAAGGAGGTTCCTATTGTTTCTTCTTCTTTCTGAAAATATAAACGTCGGTCTCCTCGTACGCGTACTCTGGATGTAAATGCTCGTGTGGAACCTTCTCGATATCAAACATGTCTCCGCTAAGCTCCCAGAACTTCGTATGCGCTTCAGGAGATCTCAGCTGGTAACCCAGCAAAACGACGCCGTTTTCTCCCACTAAAGCTTCCATAGCCGACAGCAATGGACCCACCGTCTCCTCCAAGTACACCACATCAGTGGCAACAACGACATCAAACGGTGGGTTAAGGGACTTTATCTGGTCTTGATTGGACCAATTCAACTGAGCCGTTTTCAAAGACTTATTCAAAACGGGCTTGTTTTTCTTAAGGTTGTGTTTTAGGGCCGGCATAACGGGAGAGATATCAGTGATAACGACGTTGTTCAGTCCCAGCAAGAAAAGGCCCATGGCGGCTACTCCACAGCCGGCGCCGAGTTCTATACCGCGCTTGTTGTGGAGGTTAAGAATGTCGGAATAAGGATTTGGAGTAACGGCGCATGTTTGAGGATGCCAACGTTCGGCGAATTTGACGAGGACTAGTGAACAGGGCCATACGCTGGTACCTACGTGCATGGATCCATTGTCTTGGTGGAAAGATAGCTGAGAATTTAGCACTTGAAGATCGATCACCGGCGAATCTGTGAACTTCATCTTCTCTATTTCTCTTCTGCTCTCAGTAAACTGCACTTTCCCTTTGAGCTGAAATGTCAGTGGATTAATGGGCCAGACGTCTCTAACATACCGGTAGTGGGCTAGGTCTTCTTCAGCCAAAAGGGGATTTTGGGCCGCGACCTGAGTGTTAGTCTGTGGAATGTTTATGGTCGGATTTTCTATTTACTTTTTCTAATTGGTATATATATATAGAGAGAGAGATTATATATACATATATATTATATATTCGTTATTTATTTTTACTTTAAATGATTGGGCGAACGACTATTTAGATTATTTTTTTATTTTTTTGTCTACATAAATTTCAGAAATTTTACCGGATAAAATTTATAAATAGCCCTTTTCAATGTCTGTAAGTGAAAAATAATGACTATCGTAGAGTTTCAAATTTCACACGTGAAATTTCAAGATATTATTTTTAATTACAAGATGGAAAAATGGTTAGCTCGCGTTATTGCTACTAATTATTTATAAAATCATTAATAAGAATTCTTGTTTTTTTCCTTTCAAATGATAATCAAAGGAAGTTGGTCCAACACCTGGGAAAAAGAGATGAATTTATTTACAGTAGATTAGCTATGATGAATACTTCGAATTTATTCACCAGTAAATCCTAATCTTACAAGTTAATATTTAATAACCTCTCGTAATGTGACAGTTCTCTTTGAAATTATAATTTAATGTGTTAATGGGTCATATTTAGATGTAACTTTGTAAAAAGTAATTAATCAATAATGTAAGAAACTTGTAAATTTCAAGAGTCATTCTTTGTTTGGAGGATAATGCAAGCTAACTAGTATTATCACCATATTTGTTGTCAACATCATAACAATTTACCCCTTTGATTACATTTTTGTTTAGAAACAACTATTTTACTCTCGCCTATATATATGTTTGAAGATTATTGTAGTCTGGTTGTAGCACCCAAAAAAAAAAAAAAATTGGGGAGCCAAAATTTTAAAGAATATTTGTGGATGAATTGCAATAAGGTCTAACTTTGGAAGCACAAGTGCTAAACGTTTACAAACAGGAAGCTATACGTACAAGCCACTCGAAAGAAGAATATACGTAACAAATTGAAAAACCAACAAAAAGAACTAAAGAAGTAGTACAAAAAGATAGTGCAGTTAGCTAGATATAGCCTAGCTAGTCCTTTGATGCCTAAAACATCAAAATAATTGCAGGGGTGACTAAGAGGAAGATTTCTGAACATTGACAGAGACATTACTGTCCAAATTTACTTAGCTGAAAAAAATACCAGGTAACTAAAACCTCAGTCGCTAAGAAACTTCTTAAACATGCACATGTATTACCTATAAGGATTCTGTGCACGAGTAGAGACCCCATGCTTTTCTGTTCTTTTGTCATTTCACGTCCCTTGTAGATGATTGAGACACTTACTTTTCTTTTTTACTCAGCACTAGTCAAAAGGCAAACATGAACACATTGATATGTAGCTTTCTTTTTAGCCCCTGGCATTACTCATTGTCTTTTGAATTCGCAATTTGCAAGCATATTAAGGTTGAATTTGAAGTTTGGAACATATTTATATGAAGAACTAACATTATTGGTGCATGGAGCAGCTTTTCAATGATAGTGTCAGCACAAAGTAAATCAGTACTCTTTGAACTTATTTGACTAGGCGTAGAATTTAAGAAAAAAAAAAGAATATTTTTGAAATTTATGTTCTAGAACAATTTATAAATATTTGTGTGAATCTAAATCATCTCATTAAGAGTAAAAATGATAAGTTTAAGGTTACATTCTTTCTAAATTTAAAAATGCAGCATTCTTTTTGAAATCGACTAAATTGAAAATAGTTTTTTTTTTTTTAAACGAAGGAAGTATATTAAAATTGTAGAGACTGTTTGATGCAAGAATTTCTTTCGGTCAACTTGGACATACCTTGATTATTTCGATGAATACAATTGCTACTTTCTACCCGTACAAACTCGTATAACTAATCAATCATAAAAATGTATTCTCTTTTTTATTTCCTGATGAAAAGAAATTATTAAATGTTTTGTTGTTTCTTTTTTTCTTCTCATAATTTTTCTTTTCTGTTACCGGTACATTAATTTAATCCTCGATTGTGCCCCTAATACACGGTAACTAACAGCTCTCTAAGGTGTTAGTCATTAAATTGAAATTTTTGAATTTAGAAAGCCTGCACATTTTCCAAGAAAATTTTGCATGACCAACTGCAAGTTACTTTGACCCTAAGAAAATTACCCAACTAATTCTGTAGTTATTGTGATTTTTTGGTAGAAAGGAAATCATGAATGAGTTTATTTTCTGGAGTTAGAACTACATCTCAACAGAAAACCCACTTCAACATAACCATTTCAAAAGTGACCTTAAAGAATCCATAATATAATTATGCAGGAGAAATTAGGCACAAATAAAACTACAATAAAAAAGTTCAAATCCTTTTGTGGGTGGGATCACAGAAAATTTTAATGAACTTCTATTCCTTGCATGCAACTTATATAACGAGAATAACTACGCTCTTAACTTTGCATGGTTATTAAACATAAAAAAAGTTAATTACACAATCTTATTTTAAGCTGCTGTGGTACTTGGGCTAGATTCAAGGCTTTTTGCCATTAATTTTAATTTAGTTCAAAAGCAGTTTGAGATGAGAAGATAATAACAAGAACAAATATGAAAGCTAGCAATAATGGAGTTGAAAAGCGCTATCTACATTGCCCCCACTAAGCACCCCGCTTTTATTAAAAACATAAAGCCATCCTTTTAAAGAGAGTTCAACAGAATATGCATGGATCTCCTCTTTGATAACATTTTTTGCAGAACAACTTTTTAACTTTCTTCAAGCACTCAATTGCTACCTTTTCTTCTCTGCAAAGTTTGCAAATACTAAAATCCCCCATCTTTTCCTCCCCGCCCCCAACCCCACCCAACACCCAACTCCACTTTATTATTCCACCGGTTTCAATTTAAATTACATATTTTTCTTATTAGTCCGTTCAAAAGAGAATGACACATTACTATATTCAAAAGTTTTGATCCTCTTAAACTTTTAGGATCACGTATTTCAAAAGTTTTTTTTTTCCTTAAACGTTGTGTAAATCAAACTAAATTATCTAAATTGGGAGGGAGTATCATCTTAGCTTTCTTCAGACAAAATATTTAAAAATAAAATTTATTACATTGGGGATTAGATAAGGAGAAAGGAGAACGAACAGCGAGAACTGAACTCACACCTGCTGATTAAGAGGCTTTCACCTATACCAGAATATTTAATGTGAAAATAAAATTACCCAATTTAATCATATCCATCCATTGATGGAAGAAGGGTGGCAGATTGATTGTACCCCAACTCCTAAGAAATCTCTAGTTTGCCCTCCCACTCCTCCTCCTGTCACACTATCTTCACGAGTTTGTATGTGACGTCGTTTTGAAGGAGGATTATACATCTGCAGCTGGTTCAAAGTAGAGAACTCATTCACTGAACCCTGATCTACATCACTTCCAAGACTAGTACTGATTGAGTTATTTGTAGTAGTAACGTAAAATCCACAGAACTTGTTGTTGTTCACTTCTTGAACTTGAACATTATTGTTCTTGCCGTTGCAATTATTCATCCCAAAATTGTTTCCAAGAAATGATGGGTCTGTAGTTGTGGTTGTTGATCCTATCTGAGCAGCTTTTTGTAGCAAAGCTGTTGCTGACATACTTGCAGTAGAAGAAGGTGAAATTTGCTGATGAGATTGGTGTTGGTTACTAAACAGTGATGGAACAGTTATGTTTGCAGATGAAGTGTTTGTTAATTGTTCCCAGTTAACATGGTTGTAATTTACTGGTGGAGGATTTGAACGTGGTGCAAGAAGGGTATTTGTGTCATAAACAGCTGCAGCTGAAGTTTGAATTAGAGGACTTATTTGATGGATTTCTTGGAGATTATTGTTGCCTATTGTTTCTTGCTGTTGAGATACTTGACCCATATTCCAAAGCGACAGTTGATCTCTTCTCATAATTGGGTCTGAGTTTTCATTGTTGGTTGAAATTGGTTTGAAAAGAGAAGAGAAATGTTGTGACATGTTTGGACCTAAGGGGGAACCTATAAAATGGTAATTGATGTTGTTTCCAGCCAATAGGTTGTGCATATTTGATGCTGCAGTAACTCTAGCTGTTTCCTCAGCTAATGCATCACAAAATGCTCTATGAGTCACGAAGCTATCTCGCCTGCTCAATTCAAAATATCATAAGATCAAATTAAGTCTAGGGCCAAAAAAAAAAAGAACAGAAAAAATTACAAAATAAAGACTTTCTATGAATGTGAGAGGAGACACTTAAATGGCAAAAAACAACAACGACCCGGTGAAATTTAACTAGTGGGGTCTGAAGAGCCAGTGTGTACGTATACTTTAGCTCTACCCAAGAGAGTAGAGAGGGAGGTTGTTTCCGATAGAATTCAGCTCAAAACAAAAGAAATTGAAAAAAAAAGAAGACAACTCTTTGGGACCCTAGTACCAAGATGAAGAAAGATATTAACCTAAGGATATCAAAGCTAAAATCCAAAAAACATAAATAACTCAGTAGGACAAATAAAACGAACAAGAAAAACAAAAGAAAGACTTTTTAATGAATGTGAAAATGGAGGAAAGGAAAAAAAAAAAAAAAAAGGTGCACTACTCTATAGGACCCTAGTAGTACCATAGTGAAGAAAGATATTAACCTACGAAGATAAAGAGCTAAAAAATGACTTTTGATTACGAGCAACTATTTTGTCTTCAGTAAACTACCCACTAAAAGAAGACACCAAAGAACAAACAAAGAAGAATTTCCACAATTCCACTATTTGCAGTTTATGAAGAAGACAAACAAATCACAATCACAAACTTCATTTTACACGCATAAGGTAATTAAGATTATTCTTCATTAGCCTCCTTAATATTTCTTCTTTTGGGACTTTAATGAAACATTGTGAATAAATAACCATACCAAATCATGAAAAGTAAGTTAGTATGTGATGCAGTTGGAATTTCGAGAGTTGAACGAGTTTTTACCTGGAAAAAATAGTGCCACAATCACATCTATATTCCCTAGTGCCACAAGTTTTGGAGTGAGCTTTCCAATCCGATTGCACAGCATAGCGTTTAGAGCATTTCTCACATTTCCACTTCTTCTCTCCATGTTTTCTACAGTAGTGTTTCTTTATCCCAGTGAGATCTCCTAAAGCTCTTGAAGCGTGATGGTGAACACAGCTCTTTTCAGGGCAAACGTATACTCTCTTTCTCACTTCTTTTGAAGTCCTTTGCTTTAGTTTCCAAGGTAAATTATGTCCTCTCCTATGAAGTTGCAGATTTTGATCCCTTTGAAAACCTTTTCCACAAATTTCACACAAGAATCTGTTGGTTGCCATCAGTGTCTTTGGTGATAAGGCAATCACTTCTGCTTCAGGATCTGTGATTATAATAGAAGGATTAATTACTTTCTTAAGTTATATTGTAAAGAATTAAGAAAAAGAAAAAAAAACATTAGTAATATTCATGAATATACATGATGGTAGCTTGTAAAGCCACAAGAAGGCAACAAGAACAAATCCAGTCTAATCCCTCGTGTAGGGTTCGAAGAAGTTAATGTATACGCATAACTTACTCCTACCTTGTAAAGGTAGAGAGACTTTTTCCGATAGTTCCTCGGTTCTAAAGCTAAAAAAAGGCATCACAACAAAATAATACTATGTTGGTAATTAAAATATGAGGGTTTGCTTGCCTGGATTTCCCGGAAGGTTTCTTTTTTTCTTGAGAGGGAGAGGATTGGATCCTTCAATTGAGTTAAATCCACTTGAGATCACTTCCTCTGTCATCTTCTATTAATTTCTTTTTCCTTAGCTTGGATTCAATCTAGAAAAACAAGTTCACTAAAAGAGTACTAAGCTTGCTAACTTGATCTTTTTTTGGGAAAAAACTAGATATGAAGTTTGAAGGATTGAGATTTAAATCTGATGTTTGAAGGATTGATTATTTAGATCTCTTTCTTGGTAGAATTAAGAGAAGAGCTCAAAATAAGAATGGCCACTTGATTTAAGGTTCTGCTCTAAATAACATGGAACTAGGAAGATAAATAGAGTATATTAGATCTCTTTCTCTCTCTAGTTGTCTCACGCACACATTCTCATATACTGCAGTCTTTTAACTGCTTCTTGTCGGAATTGAATATTACTTCTATCTTATGGGAGGTGGTGAAAATTGAAAGTTAAAGAGGAGGTTGTTTCTTTATCTTTTTTGTTTTAAAAAGAAACAAAATAATAATAATTTTGTTATGTTGAAAAGGGGTGAGGGTTGGCAAAAAACACAAAACTAGGTGCATGATGACACATGATGAGGACCGGAGAAAGTGAAGACTCCATACCTTTACATTGGAATGATTATCCCATAATTGTTTTGCTTTTTGTTCTTTTAATATGTTATTAATTCATAAATACTACTTTCTTCGTTTCGATCTAGCGTGAACCCATTTGACTGGGCACGGAATTTAAAAAAAAATAGAAGATTTTTTAAGTTGTGGTGTAAAATGAGACACATATATTTTGTGTGGCTATAAATCATTGCATAAAGGTAAATTGTTTCCCAAATAAGGAAATAGGTCATTCTTTTTTGCACAGACTAAAAAGTAAATAAATTCACATAAATTGAAACGAAAAGAGTATATTATTAGTATATGTTACATGCTTCAAATATTTGCCTTAACCCCACATAGATATGCAGGTCCTTTTAATCTTAATGATATTATGATATGCATGTCTTGATCAGTAATTGACAGTTACAAAATGAGTTTTCTTAATTTGTAAGATGGTTAAATTTTGAGGGTAAAATCATTATATTTGGCTTTAGAGAGGAGAAATCTATTTGAATAAATGTATATATGGTCTTCTTTATAAGAATAGTAAGTTTGAAATATAGGTGACAAAGTGCTTTTGTCTCCTTTTCAACTTTTCTTTTGGACACATGGAAGCTGGAAAGATATGACTTTTAAGATTCTTCAGAGTGCAAAACAAACTTCAACTATATCCTGCATCCTTTCTGTTTAACATGGATATATGCCCTCCTAATTTGTTAATTTTTGACTTCTATCTCTATTTTGTTTTCTAATCAGTTATGTTATTACTTAGGACCGATTTATTAATTGTATCATGGAAAGGTACTCCTTTAGGCAATTAAGTAGTAGTTATAAGTGGAAGAAGAAGAGAAAAAAAAAAAGAATTAACTCAAATAGCCGTCCACCTAATCTCTTAAATTAAAAATAGCCGACGAATATATATATAAAATATGTGTAACTGTATATATTCTATTTATAACGGCTAGAAAAAGTAAACAGTGAATCTAGGGTATTCATAAAAGGATTCTCTTTAATAGAAAAACACCACATCTTAAGTGGTAGTTGGATTTTGCCATTAGTTAAAGAGTTTATGCATCTATCTTTTCTTTTTTTTGTGTCAATTATGAAAATCTTTAAAGGTTAGTAAATAGTATATACACCACCTTTTTTGTATTTCCTAAGATGTTCTTTTAAAAGCTTCTTTGCTATTGAAAAGAAAGTGGGAAGCTTTTCCCAGAAAGATTGCAAGCTAAGGATATAAAAGTCCTTAAATAATTTTGCCATGAACTTAAAACACAGTGAATTATTCCATTAGATTATTTGACTGGTTAAGTAAATCAGATGGCTCCAAACTGAAGTGATCAAAGACTAAATGACACAGCATTGACTCTTCCCATACATTATACGTAGTAAACAGAAGTTTGAAATTGTGAAATTAAAAAGGTAAAGAATAAATGAGTAGATTCAAGAGATGATTTTGTATCCATAAGAATTGATGTTAAAAACCATGCACGTGCCCAACTGTCGAAAACAATGAGGTAATATCCAAAGGAAACGACGAATACACACACACAAACATAAAAGGGAATAATCGTCCTTATGAACAGAAGCAGTCCCACCATGAACTTAAACAGTAGATTTCTTACCCACCCCCCAATACTAAGGAAATATAATTTAGCCAATCCCTTTTTAAAATATTTTTATAGCCACTACCCAAATAATAGTCAGTAAATATATAAATTTTATATATTAATGTGTAATATACACACATATATATAGGTCGGTCGTGTTAGACCACTATATGCCGAGGTCGGTCTTGGCATGTCTATGTCAATGGCACGACGTCGGCCATAGCATGCCTATATCAATGGCACGGGGCCGGCCGTGGCAGGCCACTATGGCACGAGATCGGCCGTGGCATGCCTATGTCAATGGCCCAAGGTCGGCTGTGACAGGCCACCGTGGGCCGAGGTCGGCCATGCCAGTGGCACGATTAGTGATTCTAATTATTTTTGACCGACCAGTCAAATGTGTTAAAACACCCTCCCATTTTTTTCATCCAAAGAATTAGTTCAAACTGGATATATAGTACTAGTAGTAGTTTGATAGTTGGATGATTTTTGTTGAATGGTAGATGAGGTTAGTAAAGGCAACTTTATGGCTTTTCTTTTTATGGATATGAATTAAAGCATGTCTTTGTTTTCCTAAAAGGAATGTCTAATATTGTGGTATATCTATTTCTGACACAAAAATAGTTGAGATGCCAGATTGGGACGTAACTCCACCCATAATATGTGCTCTAAAATTCTGTATCTCTACTCAAAGCGAAGGAGACACAAAGTCATTGATATCAATGATTCTACTGAATAGAGCCTTAGTCATATATTCCGTCTGCAACTTTTCAGTGATTTCACTTACATATGCTTTCCAAAATGAACAATTTTGGTATACTTGAATTCCAGAATCACATATATATTGGTAATTTAGTTTCTTAATTCGCATTACATCTAGTGGTACCGGTGAGAGTCTTCACAATATATAGGTGTGAGTTCATTTATTTGTGCCCCTATCTTTCCAATGTAAAAATTGAAAGAAAAAAAAAAAACTAAAACGCTTCTATCTTAGGGCGTCCATATTTTAATGTCAAAGAAGTTCAATATATTTTTAAGATAGATAGTTTAAAACGGTAGTCCCGTACACAAAATATTTTGCGTTAGGAAGAGATTTTAAGGAAAGAATTGCATTATAAGAAGTGTAATGTAGGCACTTTACTTTGAATCAAGCGTCGGAGGCTAATTTAACTGGATTAAGATAGAAGATTTTGAAATTAACAAAATATGTCGTTGGGAGTTTTCGGTTTGAAATTTATTTTCTTATTGTAAAAAGAATTTTCATTGATTGGCATAGATAGGACTAGAGTAGGGTTAGGGTTGAATACATAACATATAGTGTCGGACTAATAAGAGTATAGTAAAATTAGAAATTAAAAAGTAGAGATTAGAGAAGGGTGAGAAGGGTTAAAAGACAGCGAACTGACAAAGGCAGTGAATTTTTAGAAGTATGAGCAGTCGTCTCTTTGTGGGCTGACTTTTCCTGCTAAACAAAACCCTTAATCATAATCTAATGATGTATTCACTTTCCATCTTTCTTTATTATATAATCTTTGGAATTTAGCTCTTGAACTTTCTTGCCCATGGAATATTCTCCCCTTCTCCCACACTCTCAAAAGCTTCAACTTTCAAGGTCCAGCTAATTACTAATCTTCACACCCCCCCCCCCCAAACCACAATTAGATTCCTCTTCACTCTTCAGATACATGCTCCTCCCCAAGATCTTTTTCTCGTCTATCTTGATTTGGGTTCGAATAAAGAAATTAAAGGAAAAATATTAATTAGAGAGTTATTTTTATATCTTGATAACTTAAAAAATATTACACTTTTAAATCATTTAAAAGATAATTATAAGGTAATCCCCCCTCTCTCTCTATATATATATATAATAATAATAATAATAATAATAGATTGAGATTTGAAAGAGAAGAGTGTGGGGAAAAGTAAAACGTTGTCACCAAGGGTATGTTTGTTTCTTTGCTTGTCTTTTACTTTGAAATTGAAGAGAAGTCTAGTTATTTTTTCCTTTGTAGCTTAGGGAGGTTAATCCTAATACTAAATCCTATATTAAGGTTCTGTATTTCCTAATTTCAAGAATTGGCCTTGTCTCAATGTTCCTAATCAACCATCCTCGAAAACTCAGTCAAATTTCATGTGAGATTTTGCTGCATACCTAGTCCTCTATTTATTTATTTTTTAATATTCGGTTACCCTGATCGATGAGGTTTATAACCAAGAATATGGAATGGAATATATGTCGTTTAGCATAACTATGAAGAAAATCCAAATAGATGTGGCACAAGTTTTCTTTTTGGTTAAAGGGATATGATGTAATTGCATGTGTGGTAATTTAGTTCAACATGTACAACAAGACAAACGCCCTTACAGAATTTTAATACAAATAAATGAATTTGAAATTTCCTAAGAAGAAAATACTATAATGAGTTTCACGTCCACTTGTTTATTAGGGCCTGCTTATATTTCTTAGATTTCAAACAAGAACCAATGAAATTGGAAAGAGAGAGAATAAAATGCAAGTTTTTGAAATAGATGCACGATATAATGCAATTTATAAGGAAATGATAAATGATTAATAAGTAAAGTTACTTGGTAAATAAAGATTCAGTTTTACCTTTAAAACTAAAACTACATATAAAATAAATAGACAGATTTGGATCTGGGAATCTACCTATTAGGGAAAGCCAAAAGGGTTACTTATCAAAAGGTGGAGAATATAAACCTTTATAGAACCCCATATTTAATAATTACTATACTCCAAATTTCTTCAGTTTTCTTCACCTTTTATTTCAAGGGATTTTTTAGAAAAAAGAAGTATCGGGACTTGGTGAAGCAAAGCTAGCTATTTGGATGAATATGAATATTCTTCTGGTTTTTTAGCGGTTATTTGCAAGACTCGTTGCTCTTTGTTTTACATAATTAGTTGTCAAAATTCTTAAACCCTATAGGGACTATGCTTTTAGGGGAGATCGATTTTTCCATTCTTTTGGTTATGTGGATTTATTCAAATGAGACGGGAAAAGTATAACACAGTAGATCATAATGTTTACCCGTAAAATGTTACAGTTGAATTTATACGTGATTTCTAGACAAGTGAATTAATTCGATCCTTAAATAAAAAAAGAATTGAAGAAATATGCAATACTTAGCCTTGAGATAAAGATGAAATAGCAGAAACAATAAATCCGGGACCAAGGCTTCCGGGCACAACAATAATGAAATCGAAAGGTAAGAAGATAAAATTGTACAGCGCTTTGAATAGCTTATAGTGTAAGTCTACCAGAAAATTCGTGTCCTTTACAATGATAACATAGCTCACTATTTATAGTTGCACCTAGGGAACAAGGTCCTAGGATCATGTCCTTTTTTAATGTCAATTATGAGAGCCATTGAAGAATACGTAACAGTGAACATAAATGACAAATTCTTTATAATGGCGAGTGTACTAAATGCTGTGGAATATTCTCCATTGAATGCTACCGAGTGGCAGGTATTTATTGCATCTTTATGAGCATCATTCTTTTCCGGTAACAAATGGAACAGTTGTCTTTGGTTTTAACTATCCTCTCTCTACGGCTCCACGTGTCACTCTCTTATGCAACCACCTAGCATAGCATATTTTACCCTATACAAATAGTCCCCCTACTTTCCGGTGACATATTTTTGTGTCACTGAAAAGTTGGTAGAAATATTTTTTTGGTGGAAATTTCTCTCATCCCCTTTGAAAAGCTTCTAACGGTTGATTAGACGCACGTCTCTTCGCATTTAATGCGTCGAACACGCATCATCCCATGATTCAGCATAACTTTTTGCCGGTTATCGAGGTAATTATGGCCACGAATTTAGCCGCCTAAATCTTTACTTATACGCATCAACCTTCTTCATTCACACTCCATAATTCTCCAAACTCTCTTCATTCAACTTGTATTCTCTTCTTCAACCTTTCTTCAACTCTCTTCAAACGAGAAAAGCTATTCCTTTTTCCAAAATAATGGCTTTTTCTTGAAAAAATACCAGTTCCTCAAAGAACAAAAATAAAGCTGATGAGTACCATCATCCCTAGAAGTCTTGTCACAACAAAAGATTTCGAAAAGAAATTTTCTTCTGTTACCTCTCGTAGATGGGCCATTAGCAGATATTCTTCTTCCATCCGTCCTTCTAGCATTCTTGCTGTGAAGGAACATTGTCGTTGCTAGGATTTAGACATTATCGATCCTGATCTGGTGGAGCAGGTAACCTTACCCAATAAGGGTTTTACGTACTTCTATACGTATCCCTTCACTTTGGGGACTTTTTCTTTGAGTGGAGAGCTTGACTTCATAATTGAGAAGTTTTGCTTTCGCTATCAAGTGTTTTTGGAACAGGCAAATCCCTCCATGTGGAGGACGATTGCTTGCCTTCGGCGCCTGTGCCAGGAAATGGGGGGAGGAATTATCCCTATCTCACGTGATGAACCTCTATTCCCCCAAGATCTTCCTTAGGGGGATGATTAACTTGAGCAAATGAGCTCACCATGCACTGCTATCCAGCATGGATGATGATAACGATCGTGGGTAGATGAAACGGTTTATTTCAGTTGACACCAGTGGAATCATGCTAGCCTCAGCTCCTTCCTTCTCGGAATTGTGAAACCGCACTCGTAAGTATACAGTTTGCTTCTACTCTTGTTAACGATCATTTCCTCGTAATTATTAACTTTTTTCCCTTTACCTGCCTTAGCAACTCGGTGGGTTCCCCCTAGGGTTGGGGGTTTGGACCAATGGGTTCAAAAACGTTTGGACGTTACAACGCCCGAAGCCCGCTCATGGAAAGAGATGTCCCTGACATATGGATGGAAGCCAAAAATCATAGTAAATTTAACTCATCATGTCCTTACCTTTTCTTCTTAGAAAGTTATCACATTCTTCTCTCCTGTTGAATATAGGTCTACCCCAAGGCTCAGTTGTCGTCCCCGAGGAGGATATTTTGGCTGATCCTGCTGATGCGGCGAGGCTTCTGGAGAAAGCTTTTTGCAGATAGGCGTCTCCGTGCCTCATTCTGGTACAAGTGCTTCTTCTCAGAGTCCTCGGCCGAGAACAAGCAACCAAAAAAAAGGCGTTCCTCCGCGGCCGGGGGAAAGAATAAGAGGGAAAAAATTGCTGCCCCAGAGTCATCTCCGGAAGTCGTGGTGACGAGCCCACCGCCCGGGCCAGCCGTAGATACCGTGATGATTAACGATGATGGAGAAGCTAGCGAGGAGGGGGTGTGATGAACCAAAATATCATCTTTAAATTTAATAAGTAATTTTGTATTCTAAGACCTTGAAAAGCACTAATTATCATCCCTCGACTTACGTGCGCAATCCGTAAAATTTTACGAAAAGTTTTTATGTGAAAAATAGATTAAAATATGAAATAGAGCCTTGAAACTCAATTGAGTTGACTTTGGTTAATATTTTTTAGTAAATAGACCCGGATCAGTATTTTGATAGTTCCGGTAGCTCCATATCGTGATTTGGGACTTGGGCGTATGCCCGGAATTTAATTTGGAGATCCCTAGCTCAAGTTATGACCATTTAATTGAAACTAGTAATTTTAAGGCTAAAAATTTTCACGTTTGACCACGGGGTTGACTTTTTGATATCGGAACCGAAATCCGATTCTGGAAATTTAAATAGCTTAGTTATGTCATTTAGGACTTGTGTGCCAAATTTGAAGTCATTCCGGATTCATTTAATATGTTTGGGACGAGATTTGCAAACTAAAAGGTTTAAAACTCAAAAGTTCTAATCGGGGTATGAACTATAATTCCAGCGTTGTTTGACATGATTTTAGACCCCGAGTAAGTCCGTATTATATTAAGGGACTTGTTGGTTTATTCGGACGGGGGGTCCCGAGTACCCCGAGTGTGATTCAAATCGAAATCGGAACAAAAATTGGACTTAAGCAAAAATCTGAAATTTGGCCTTCTAGTGTAATCGTACCTGCGGATTTTTGACCGCTGGTGCGACCTCGAGGAAACGAGCCTTCAATCGCAGATGCGCCCGGGCGTGGCTGGAAAAAGTTCGCAGGTGCGGAAACCTGCACGCACCCGCGCGTCCGCAGAAGCGGACACAATAATCGCAGAAGCGAAGGTCAGCGGAGGTGCGCATTTTTCCTCTGTAGGTGCGAGGCCTCGCCTGGCAGCCCCATTTCGCAAATGCGAGATTTTTCTCGCAGATGCGAGCTCGCATGTGCGATCCCAGGCACCGCAGGTGCAAAAATACCTGGGCAGTGTATATATCGAAAAGTCCGATATTATTTTTACATTTTGATCGTTTTGAGCTCGGTTAAGGCGAATTTTTGGGCGATTTTTACGGAAAAAATTGGCGTAAGTGTTCCTTATCCTATATTGATTATATTTCATGATTCCATACTCGTTTATATCATGAATCCATGAATTTATGGAAGAAAAATCAGATTTTTCTAAAAACTTTCAAAAATGAGAAATTTAGATTTGAAGGTCCATTTGATATCGGAATGGGATAATTTTTGTATGGTTGAACTCGTAGCGGAACGGGTGTTTAAATTTCGTAATTTTTTCAGCATTTGCGATGTGGGTCCCACTGTCGAATATTTTAATGAATTTTATATTTTTATCTGGAAAATTAGTAAATTCATATGGAATTAATTCCTATGATTCGTATTGAGTATATTGAATTGTTTATGAATAGATTTGACGCTTTTGGAGATAAATTTAAAAGTAAAAGTTGCGGTCGAGTAATTGATTGAAATTTGCAAAGCGAGGTAAGTATCTTGGTTAACCTTGACTTGAGGGAATAGAACCTTTAAATTATTTGCTATGTGAATTGCATGTGAACGACGTATAGGCGAGGTGACGAGTGTCTATATACCGTCAAATTAATTGTTTGCCTACTTACTTGAAAAATCATAAATTATTTTAAATCATGAATTAATTATTATAATAATTATTTCTCTCATATTCTTTGGCAAATATTAATTCTTGAATTCATGCATTAATTGTTACATATTATTTGAATTATGTGCCTTAATTGTTATTTGACATTTAGCATATTAAATATTAAACTGCATATTTTCTCTCTGATTTCCATAATAATTTGTTATTTGCCTTTGTTTGTTTCATAATTTAAGCTTAATTATTGTATGCTTGTTGTCTTATAATTTTATATTAATTGTTGCACTTATTGGGGAAATTTCTTCTATAAGAATTAGTAAATGAAAATATTGGAGGAGCGGGTTGCACGTTGCAACAAAATTGATTATAATGAATATATTGGAGGATCGGGTTGCATGCCGCAACAGACTTATTACAAAGTCCATATTGGAGGATCGGGTTGCACGCCGCAACAGAATTAAATGTAAATATATTGTGAGAGTGGGTTGCACGCTGCAACAGAATTGATGGAAATGATAATTGGTTATGACTATTGAGTTGGCTTCAATTATTATAAATGAGTTGCCTGATTTATTTTTATTATTATTGTTGTTACTAATTTTGCGTACAGGTAATGTAAGTGACCCGCCTTAGTCTCGTCACTACTTCGTCGAGGTTAGGCTCAACACTTACCAATACATGAGGTCAGTTGTACGGATACTACACTCTGCACTTCTTGTGCAGATTTTGAAGTTGGTCTCAGCGGCGTACCATAGACTTGCTCAGATTTCAGTTACCAGAGGAGACTTGAGGTATAACTGCATGGCGTCCGCGGTTCTGAAATCCCCGTCTATTTTACTTTAGCTGTGTATTTATTTCGAGGCAACTTTATTTTATTCACACCTTTATTTGTATTATTCTAGAAGCTCGTGCACTTGTGACACCAAATTCTAGGATGGTATTTAGACACCGTTATTTTTAAGGATTATTCACTATATTTTAGACTTTACTTCCGCATTTGTTTCTTTGATTTTTAATAAATTTAAATTTTGTTTTAAAAATGGATAATATTATTCTAGCGTTGGCTTGCCTAGCAAGTGAAATGTTAGGCGTCATCATGGTCCGAAGGTGGGAATTTTGGGTCGTGACAGTTGGTATCAGAGCACTTGGTTACATAGGTCTCACGAGTCACGAGCAAGCTTAGTAGAGTCTGAAGGATCAGTACGGAGATGTCTGTACTTATCTCTCAGAGGCTATGAAGTTTAGGAACAATATCACTTCTTTCTTATTTTGTCGTGCGAATTTATTCTATCATCGATGATTGAACCATTTTACTCTTATTCTCTCGCAGATGGTGAGAACACGTAATACCTCTACCGATGGACAGGGACCAGAACCCCCAGTGGCAACTATGGCCTGGGGTAGAGGTCGAGGCTGAGGTCGTGCTAGAGACCGAGGTAGAGCTCAGTCCAGAGCTCAAGCAGCTGCACCTGTTGAAGAACCTCAGGCGAACCTTTATGAGGAGGTTCCAATTCAGAATATACCAGTTGGACCAGTTCAGGTCCCGGAAGGATTCATAGCCACTCTAGTGCTTCAGGATGCTCTAGTCCGATTGGTGAGTCTTATGGATGGCGTGGCCCAGAATGGTATATTTCCAGTAACACCAGCCGTCTCACATGCTGTAGGATGAGCACAAACTTCCATTACTCCCGCTCCGGAGCAGATGGCTACCCAAAATTAGTCTCTAGCAGCCCCGCCAGTTGGGTTAGTTCAGCTAGTTGTTGCGGCACAGACCGGTGATAGGCCCGCCATGTCTTTTGAGGCCTTATTAAGACTCGATAAGTTTACTAAGCTCTTTCCAGTTCACTTCAGTGGTACACCTTCTGAGGACCCATAGGATTATCTTGAACGCTGCCACGAGGTGCTACGAAACATGGGTATAGTTGAGACCAATGGGGTTGATTTTGCTATATTTCAGATGACGGGCCCCGCCAAGAGGTGGTGGAGAGATTATATATTGACCAGACCAGTTGGATCGCCTACACTTACCTGGGAGCAGTTCTCTCAGCAATTCCTGGAGAAGTTCCTTCTTATCACACTGAGAGAGGAATTCTGCAAGCAATCTGAGCATCTACGGTAGGGCAGTATGACTGTTACTCGGTATGAGTCCCGTTTTATGGATTTGGCCCGTCATGCTCTCCGTTTACTACCTACTGAGGGAGAGAGAGTGAGGAGGTTTATTGAGGGACTCACTCACCCTATCAGGCTTCAGATGGCCAAGGAAACCGGAAGTGAAATTTCTTTTCAGGCGGCTGCTAATGTCGCGAGGAGGCCAATTTTCTTGCTTCTGAGGGCCTCTAGAGGTTGATTCAAGAAAAAGAAGAACTTACCTTCGCACGGGATCAACTTCTGGCCGAGCGGGAGCAAACTGTTGCTCACCTCTCAGAATTGGAAGCCAAAGCTGCTGAGGTCGTTGTGTTGGAGGCTCATTTGCAGCAAAGCAAGCAAAAAGTAAAAACCCTTATCCAAGAGATTGGCCCACTGAGGGTTCTATTTGATGAGGCCAAGGCTAAATGGGCTGAATTTTATAGTGTCGTTCTTGCTGCAACCGATTGCAAGGCTGCCTCCGCTGAGATATTGACCAACCTAGATGCAGCCTTGAACTCCAAAACTGAAGAACTTGCTGTTGTGGGGGTAAAATATGTCCAATTGGAGGATAACTACAAGAAGACCATTGAGCATAATAGAATTTTCAGCTCAACTGTCCGCAATCTCGACGTTAGCCTCAAGTCCATTAGATTCACCCGGAAAACCTTTCTGCCGAGGTTATCCAACTCAAAGAAGAACTTAAGCGCTGAGCGACTTCCTTCGTTGTTGAGAAAACCTATGTTATGTACAACATGAGGAGAAAAACCTTGGAAGAGGCTAAAATGGGTATCATTGACTTTGATGCCGAAATTGCTAAGGCCCATGAGCTTGAGTCATCTCCTAAAAGGGGTCTCCCGACATGGCCTGATGCTTCCTGTTCTTCTGGTTCCGGTTCCAAAACATTGGGAACTGAAGAGGAACCGGAAGGCCCCAAATTGATGAGGGCCAAGATGTTGAGCCATCGACGGATCTACCCACTTCCACTAGGGGCGCGGACATTTCTCTTCCTTCGGGTTCCAGAGATGCAGCAGTTTAGCTTTTCCTTTCTTTTTCCAATTTTTGTATCTGTGCCGCTTCGGCACATTTATTGTGAATAAATAAATCTTTTGCTCAAGTATTACATGAGTATTTTTTTCTTCGTTTGAATATTTATGCAAGTTTTAATCTTTGCATTCTTTTTTTCTTAAGTGTTCGGCGCAAGTTTTATTGTTTGCATCTTATTATTAAGGCCTTGGGTGTTTTTTCTCCCGAAGGCATTTAGATTTCGGGCACAAGTTCTTTCGAAATCAACCCTTTATCATGAGGGTTTTTATGAGAGAGGGACCTCTTATATTTACGGTGTTGTTGAAGAGGATGTCTCTTATTCATTACGACACTAGCATTTGAAGTACTTATTTAACTTTCAAATGATAAAATCAATTCATCAGTCAGACAAGAAACAAGATGGAAAATAATAGGACTTTACTTTATTCCTTCCTTTTTCAAAAAGTACATAAGCATTCGTTATGCTAAAAAGAAATTGCCATTTTCTGTGGCTAACTTGTACAACTTATTTCTACAGGGTTGGCCGCATAGTCCCTGGTCCTGATGATACAACTATGTTCCCGATTTTCGTGTTCTGGTCGACGTGGCAGTCATTGTTGTCGTATCCTCATATCATTCCCCCCAATGTTCGAATGTTCGAATGCGAATTAGAATAGTGGAAGTTTTGCTCCTTCGAGGATCCCACTAATGAATTACTAGACAATCTTCAACTTGGTAACAAACTTCGCTTTCCCTTAGGAATTTGTGCTATCGAGCAAAAGACTATCTAAAAATCCTCTAGTGGTTTGCACTTGTGAACGGTCGGGTAACCTTTGCTTGATAGCAAACTCACTTTCCGAGTGAGAATTTTGCTATCGAGTCAAAGATTATCTAACCGCTCCGGAGTGGTTCTTCGCTTATGTGCCTTGCTATTAAAGGTCTTATTGGTGCTGTTGAAACTTTCTCCGTAGTGTGCTTTTCGTTGCTGCCTCGTTAAAATCCTTGCCCAAAAAACCCAATTGGGACAAAAAATGGACGAAGGGAAAAATAGTGCAGCGCATCTTTCACTATAGGTGATGTTTGTCAGCAATAATATCTCTTGAGGTGTGCCACATTCTAGTTTCTTGGCAACTTTTCTCCATCCCGATTCTCCAACTCGTATGAACCTTTTTTGGTGACAGCTGAAAGCACGTATGGGCCTTCCCAGGTTAGACCTAGCTTCTGTGCGTTGAGTTTCCGGGTGTTTTGAGTTACTTTACTTATAACCAAATCTCCCACTTTGAAATAACGGAGGTTGGCTCTTTGATTATAATATCTTTCCATTCTCTGCTTTTGGGACATTCTTATATGTGCCAAGTCCTTACGCTCATCGAGTAGTTCCAAGTTGATTAACATCACTTCGTTGTTCGTCTCTTCACTTGCCTGGAAATATCTCAAGGTATGCTCTCCTACTTCTACCGGGATTAAGGCTTCTGCTCCGTACATAAGGCGAAAAAGAGTTTCTCCTGTGCTCTATTTGACCGTTGTTCTGTATGCCTATAGTACTCCTGGGAGTTCAACCTCTAGCCGCATCCAACCTCTTCTTTAGATTTTGTTTAATCACTTTGTTCGTTGATTACGCTTGACCATTTGCGCTCGGATGATAGGGTAAAGATGTGATTCTCTTGATTCTCAAATCTACAAGGATCTTTGTAATTTTTGCGCCTATAAATTATCGCCCATTATCATAGGCTATCTCTTTTGGTATTCCATAGCTGCAAATTATGTTCTCCCACAAGAAATCCACCACTTCACGTTCGCTGATCTTCTGATAAGGACATGCTTCAACCCACTTAGAGAAATAGTTAGTTAAAATTTAAAAAAACCTTACCTTACCATGGGTCGGCAGCAGTAGTCCAACGATGGCCATTACCCACAGCATGAACGGCCACGGAGATAGAACTGAATGTAATAGTTCTATTGGTTGATTCGCTTGTGGTGCGTAGCGTTGGCACTTATCACATTTTTGCAAGAAAGCTTTAGCCTCTTGTTCCATTCGGGGTCAATAATATCTTGCCTTTACCAGTTTTAACACTAAGGAATCTGCGCCCGAATTATTTTCACATATCCCTTTGTGGACTTCTCGCATAACATAATTAGCTTCGGACACTCCCAACCATCGAGCCAGCATGCCTTGGAAAGATTTCATGTACAATTCGCCTCCTTTGAAGATATATCATGCCACTTTGGCGCGCAGCGCCAGGGATGCCTTGGAGTCTTTGGGAAACTTCACGTGCTCGAGATAATCAATGATCTCATTCCTCCAGTCCCAGAGCAGATTAGTCGTATTTACCTCATAGTGGCTATCTGCGTCCAAAACCGAGTGCATGAGTTGTACTACCATCCCGAAAATCGATCCCTTTATTTTCGTTGATGAATCGAGGTTAGCTAATGCATCTGCTTATACAATTTCTTCCCTCGGGATGTGAGTAATCGACCACTCCCGAAATCGAGCTACAATAGCCTGGACCTTTATTACGTATTATTGCATGTGCTCCTCTTTGGTTTCGAAGATCCAGTAGACCTGATTTACCACCAGATGGGAGTCACATTTGATTTCTATGACCTCAAAATCTAGTCCCCGGGCTAGTTCGAGTCCTGAAATCAAAGCTTCATACTCCGCTTTGTTGTTAGTTAAAGGGACCGTTCTTATGGCCTGCATTAGGGTTTCTCTCAAAGGCGTGGTTAATACTACGCCAAGCTCGGACCCCTTTACGTTGGAAGCTCCGTCCGTAAATAAGGTCCAAACTCTCGATGTCGATTTTGACACCATCACTGTTTCTTTGGTTGCTAGAGGCACCAATCCCAGACTGAAATCTGCCACAAAGTAGTCCAAAACTTGTGACTTAATCGTAGTCCTCGATTTATGCTCTATGTCGAATTCACTCATTTTGATGGCCCATTTGGCTAAACTACCCAAAAGTTTAGGTTTGTGAAGGATGATCCGTAAGGGAAAGGTGGTCACCACAACTATCGAGTGACATTGGAAGTAAGGCCTCAGCTTCTGAGTGGCGACAGCGAGAGCTAAGGCCAGATTCTCCAAATGCGAGTAGCGAGTTTCTACTACCGTTAAAATTTTACTAACGTAATAAATGGGAGATTGCGTACCTTCATCCTCACGGACTAGAACGACGCTTACCGCTACCTCCAAGACTGCGAGGTAAACTAACAGTGTTTTACCTTCCTTCGGTTTCAATAGCAACGAAGGACTTGACAAGTACCTTTTCAAATCTCTAAAAGTATGCTGGCATTCGAGGGTGCATTCAAAGTTGTTTTTATTTTTTAGCAGTGCAAAGAAACGATGGCATTTCTCTGATGTTCGAGAAATAAACCTGCTCAAAGTGGTCAATCTCCATGTGAGCCTTTGAACTTTTTTCACGCTTCATAGTTGGTCCGGGATGTCTTCGATGGCTTTGATCTTATCGGGGTTTACCTCAATCCCACTTTGTGATACCAGAAATCCTTGGAACTTGCCGGAGCTAACCCCAAACGCGCACTTCTCAAGGTTAAGCTTCATGTTATGCTTCCTTAGGATGTCGAAAGTTTCTTGCAAATGCTTAAGATGATCACCTATGTTCAAAGACTCAACGATCATATCATCTATATAAACTTCCATAGTCTTCCATATCTGTTTTTCAAACATCTTGTTTATGAGTCGTTGATAAGTGGCTCCGGCGTTCTTTAGCCCGAAGGACATCACATTATAGTAATATGTGCCGAAATTTGTTATGAATGAAGTCTTTTCCTAATCCTCTGGGTTCATCTTAATTTGGTTGTACCCGAAATAAGCATTGAGAAAAGTCATTAACTCGTTCCCGGCCGTCGCATCAATCATTTGATCGATGTTTGACAGTGGGAACGAGTCTTTTAGGCACGCCTTATTCAAGTCCTTATAAGCTACACATATGTGAAATTTATTGTTCTTCTTAGGAACCACTACTACATTAGCTAGCCAGTTTGGATACTTTACCTCTCTGAACGAACTGATATCAAGTAGGCGAGTTACCTCTTCTTTGACGAATTTATTCATGCCCTCCGCAATAGGGCATTTCTTTTGTCTTACCGGGGGGATGTTGGATCCAAGCTTAGCTTGTGTACAACCATTTCTGTTGGGATACGTGTCTTATCCGTATGCGACCATGCAAAACAATCAGCATTATATTTAAGAAATTCAATAAAGCCAGACCTGAGCTAGGGGTGCAGTCCTGTCCCCAAGTGGAATTTCCTCTCCATGAACTTTTCAAAACAATGCAACTTGCTCGAGCTCTTCCACTGTGGATTTTGTTGCATCCGTAAATTCTGGTACCTGATAAGATTCTGACGCTTCTTTCCCCGGCTAACTTCACTCAATTTGGGAGCATGCGCTGGTTCCTGTAATTGTTATGCCGCATGCTCCTTCCCTTTTCTACTGGAGACCAAAATCGCATTTATCTCCCTTGCCGTCGGTTGGTCGCCTTTTATTTGTTTGATTCCTTGGGGTGTTTGGAATTTCAGCAACTGATAATATATTGATGGTACAGCTCTCATCTCGTGCAACCATGGTCTTCCCAAAATAATTTTATAACCCATATCACCATCCACAACTTCGAAAAAAGTCATCTTCATCACCGTTTCGAAGTTCGTGGGCAAAATGATCTCTCATCGGGTTGTCACGCTTGCGAGGTTGAATCCGGCGAGAAGTTTTGTGGCCGGAATGATGCTTCTAGTGAGTTTGGCTTGCTCCAATACATTCCATTGTATGATATTGGCTGAACTTCATGTATCCACCAGAACACGTTTGATTTTAAAATCTAGTACATTTAAAGGAATTACCAAAGCGTCGTTGTGCGGTAGCAACAGTCTGTCTGCATCCTCCTCCGTGAAAGTGATGTCGTCTTCAGCGACTTCCCGGAGTCTCTTGCCATGGGTTATTGATACCTTCGTCCTTTTTGCTGCCGAGAAGGTGACCCTATTGACCTTGTTCACCCCGAAAATCATGTTGATCGTCTAGTGCGGGGGATCTTCTCCTGCTTTCGAGGGCTCCTCGTTTTCACGGTTGTGACCGTAGTTTTTTTGGCCCGGTCACTTAAGAATTCTTTGATATGACCATTTTTCAGTAGTGTTGCCACCTCTTCATGCAGATGTCGGTAGTCCCTAGTCCGGTGGCCATTCGTCCCGTGGTATTCACACCACAAATTGGGATCCCTCTTGCTAGGATCGGACCTCATCAACTTCGGGAACCGTGCTTCTTTAATGTTCCTCATAACCGATACCAACTCTATTATACTGACGTTGAAGTTGTATTCTGATAGCCTGGGGTAGGAAGGATCCGATGTACCTGGCGCTTCTTTGTCCCACAATGATCTGTTATTCCGACAACGATCAGTTCTTCTGTTAGTAACGAACCTGTATGCCGTTCGAAAACCTCTGCCACGTCCTTCGGCCCATTTGTAGGGGAAAAAAAGGCTCCTCGAAGACCGCTTATCTATGTCGAAATCGTCTTTTAATTTTTCTTTATTATTCTCCCATCCCTTTGCCAACGGCGGGAATCCTATCTGATCATCTTCAATCCTTATCTTAGACTCGTATCGGTTGTGGACATCCGCCCAAGTCATCACTTAGAACTCAAGCAAGCTTTCCTTCAATTTCCGAGAAGCGTCTAAACTTCTCGGATTCAGATCCTTGGTGAATGCTTTAGCTACCCATTCATCCGGAACAACCAGGAGCAATATCCTCTCATTTTGGAACCGGGTGACGAATTCCCACAACAACTTGGACTCTCCTTGTGCAATTCTGAATATGCCGGCCTTTCGGGCATGCACCTTTCTGGCCCCGTCATGGGCCTTAATAAAAGAGTCTTCGAGCATCTCAAAGGAATCAATGGAAAGTTCGGGTAACAACGAATACCACGTCAAGGCTCCCTTCGTAAGAGTCTCACCGAATTTCTTCAGCACAATAGATTCAATATCGTGGGGAGCTAAATCGTTCCCCTTCACCGCCGTTGTATATTTGGTAATATGCTCCCGAGGCTCTGAAGTTCCATCATACTTCAGCACGTCGAGCATTTTAAACCGCTTCGATATTAATTCTGGTGTCGCACTTGGTTTGTACCGCAACTGAGTATTCTTCTTTGAGTCTGGCCCTTTCAGCACCGGTGGTGTACCCGGTATTTGGCCCAAGCGGTCGTTCACTTCCCTCATAAACTATAAGAGTTCGCTCTTAAAGGGATCATTCTCGTTGTTGGGGTCGGATCCGCTCCCCCAGCCCCATCGGAGCCAAACTCGGCCATCGGGGAGTTGTTGTCGACCCTCTGCGTTGTTTAATTTTTGGGAGCACCGGGAGGAACTGGACCTCGTTTATTCATGTTATTGGAAGCCCCCGACAATGCCTGCTTCAACTCTGTCATAACCTTATCCTATCGTGTGAGGTGGCCTAGAATGACCGCTTGTTGCTCTTGCAGGACCCTTACCGCTTCAACAATATGCTCCTCTTCAGCATTATCGGGAGTCGCCTCCCGAACTTGTCGCGGATACCGCCTATCGTGGACCAGTGTAGTATCATTCCCCTCATTGCGGGTGTCACTGGCTGAATCCTCGTGATGAGGCTGGTCTCTTTGGGCCTCAAGATTGTGTGTGTTGTTAACATCATTATCTACCATTTTTAAAGATTTTTTTGCTAAAACAAATAATCAAAACACGTTAGTAAAAGAGGCAAGGACCAACTTAATTACACGACTGTCTAGGCCCCACGGTGAGCGCCAAACTGTTTACCCATAAAACGACACAGTTGAATTTATATGTGATTTCTAGACAAGTGAATTAATTCGATCCTGAAATAATAAAAGAATTGAAGAAATATGCAATACTTAGCCTTGAGATGAAGATAAAATAACAGAAACAGTAAATCCAGGAGCAAGGCTTCCAGGCACAACATTAACGAAATCGAAAAGTAAGAAGATAAAATTGTACATAGCTTTGAATAGCTTATAGCGTAAGTTTGTCGAAAAATTCGTGTCCTTTACAATGATAACATAGCTTACTATTTATAGCTGCACATAGGTAACAAGGTCATAGGATCATGCCATTCTTTAATATCAATTATGAGGACCATTGAAGAATCTAAAACGGTGAGCATAAAGGACAAAGTCTTTGTAACTGGAAGTGTACTAAGTGTTGTGGAATATTCTCCATTGAATGCTAGCGGGTGGTAGGTATTTATTATATATTTATAAGCGTCATTCTTTCCGGTGACAAATAGAACAATTGTCTTTGATTTTAACTATCCTATACATTCGGCTCTACGTGTCGCTCTCTTATGCAACCACCTGGCATAACATATTTTACCCTATACACATAGTAACTTTCTTATATTCAAATTGTAATTGGCCGTAAGAAATTAATTTCTTCTACAGAATATTGCATTTCATGTACCATCTTTGTCATGTTTAAAATTTATGAACTTCAATTATTGTTAAAAATAATTTCGACCGAAATTTAATTTGACAATAAAGTGAAATCTTATAGTGATTGACAATTGTTTTTCATGTTAAATCAACATATGATTGAATCATAAAATATCATTCTATAATGATAAAATGGCATATGGTTGGTATTTCAAAGTTCAACAAGGATTTTTCGTTTGTTTCCATCCTCTAGGCGCATTCCTCCCCTAGAAAAAATAGAAAGAAAGGGGAAAAAAATTATTGCAATGAATATCGTGCAAAGGACGTCTCTTTTTTATAAGATAAAGTTGAAAAAATCGTAATGTTCTTTCTTTCAAAAGCCTAACAAAGTGGTCAAACCAAGTAAATGCGACAATCACGTTCATATATACTCCTATTATTGTTGTAGATAATATCTACTTGTACACTTTAAGGTTTTGGAAAGTGACACTTAACACCTTGAGGTTTGACATAATGGTAGATACATTCCTTATATGCCCAAATTCTCATGATCAAAGTACCACTTTGACCTTTGAGCGCTTATATTATAAAAGACACTATAATAAGAAACATAAGTTAATGTCTATTCCTCAAGGGGTATAGTTGTCTCTTCCCAAAATATAACTTCAAGGCCTCTATCCATTCCATTTTTATTTTTCGTTCTTCTCCTTGTACAGATGCTATTAAGTAATTTATAATTTTGTAAATAACTTTAAATATATATTAATCATTTTAACAAAATAAATTGCATCTCAACATCAAGACATTTATACAAAACACACGAACTATTTATTACATATCAGTTTCAGTATTTTTACCCAAATTCTAGCTACTTATTTATAAAATTAGTTAAGCAATCGAAAGTATTTTTCCGCATTTAATGCTTTTCAACTACTTTCAATCAGTTAATCCATATGAGTTTTCTCATTCTTTTTTGTTCTTTGAAACATACTATTTATTTTATCTATAGGAAAGTCAATAACATATATTAAAAAATACGATATTGAAGAAGTAAAGAAAGAAAACAAATTAAGATTAATAATGTTGAGGGTAAGATAGAAACTTGAAAAAAAAAGTCAATTGAAATATGAGGGAAGAATATCTAATGTTCAAAGTTAGAGAGACAATTGAGTTTTAAAGCAAAGTTAGGGGTGTAAATAATTTTTATCCATTTTAAAAAATTACCTTGCAAATAATCCATTACTCCTTTAATTGAGACAGATGACCACAATGTCCCTTGACTATTATTATTAAGGGGTATAGTTGTCGTTCTCAGAACCTCAATGGCCTATGTGCAACTTTCCCAAGCTCGGGGGCTTAAGTGAAAGTTATGCTTTTATTTTGTTTCACCTTTGCCACCATCCAATCATCTTTAATTTCTAGCAAACTGAACTAGTAACAATGAACCCGTTTGAACATAAGAATTTTTTTTTATTATTCAATTTTTATTTTTTTTTAAAATTAGTATTTGTTCATAAAATTTCTAATTTTCACTTGAAAGTGTATTTTAGAATTTTTCGAAATTTTTAAAAACTTCAAAAAGGTATTTTTCAAAACTTTCACTCAAATTACTCATAAAATTTCAAAAACAACCCAAAATTATATTCATGTCCAAACACAACTCTAATTTGTAAATACCATTTATACTTGAAAAACTTTTTCACTTTTTTTTTTTAAATTTTACAATTCATTTTTTCCAAACGCCCACTAAATTTCCCATCTATTTCGGAGTTTTTTATGCTATTGGCTTAGGTAATACATAGAACTTTATCTTTCATATGCCATGATTAACAGTCCATATTCCAATGATTGCAAAGAAGACCATCAAAGTGAGGAATTCAAACTTCCTTTTTCAAAGATGAAATGAATTATTGAGGCAACATCTGTTAAAACTTGAATACGTTCTAGTGTCTTCTAGCGTACTATAATGAATTCTAACTTTATTTAAAACATTGGCAAGTAGCAAACTTAATAATGCTTCCCTTTATGTCTCTGGTTATAAATTCTATATACTGACACTAAAAAATATTTTTACACAATCTAATTGCTGAAAAAAAACTATAAATAATTATCTTTAATAGTATTGGTTAGCAGCCTAGAATAAGTGAGTAAGTAACTTTCTATAACAAATAAATTACACCGATAATATAAAAAGAATCATTATACCATCCCTTTAAATAAATAACTCAAAACATATCTAAATATGTTTGATTGCTGTCGGTCAAATTTGAAAAAAAAAGAGAGATCATGCAGATTAGGAAATAGTTTCAAACATATAAGGTAGCTGTCATAATTAGTTGAGTGTGACAAATATGAGTGTAAAGTTTCAATAATGAAAAGTCCTCCCAGGTACGTCTGATTTTGAATGCGTTCTTGTGTCTATTAATCCTATAGGCGAAAAAGTTACCAAAAAGGGTTTTCTATGGCACTAATTCTCAAGCTATTCGTTTTCTTTATATACTTGGTTACTTTTACTTGACATGTATACTAAAAATAAATATTCAATTTTTTACTTGACACTTTACACATATCAAGAGAAGACAACAAGTTTTTTCCTGTTTTACCCATAATATTTATTACTATTTCAAATCATTTTCTCAAATCCAATAAAATATGCATCAATTAATATGAGTAACATGGTAAATTATGCACTTCATTTATTATTTTTTAAGGAGCGTAAAAAGTCAAAACGTGTCAAGTAAAAGTAATCGATGGAGTATATAGATAAGAGTTTGTAACAAAGATGCTAAATAAGTTCTTGTTAATTTTTTTGTGTGATGTGACGTGAACTTCGTGAAGACTTAGGATAATAGGATTTTCTCAAGGGAGTCATTAATTAGTCAGGAAGATTCAAGATTTTAAATTAATTAATGCGATACTACTTTTAGTACGCAGTATTTTGTGTCAACTTGCTGCCGAGATATTACATTTATCACAAATCACTCAAAAAAAATGAGAATTTTTTACAGACATTTCTGCAAAATCGTCAGTGACAAGTCATATTCTGACGGATTTTCGACTGAGCGCCAACATAAATTTTTGTTTTTCTGCTAGTGAATTAGATGAAAAAGTTACTATGATACTTATGATTAGGTTATTAATCCATATATAACACATAAAATTGCAATGGTAAGTGATAATATTGCTTAAGCAAGTGTCCATGACTAATAAATAAAGAATCTTAATTTTCTTTTGTAAAGCAAAATTTAGCTAAAAGTACCCACTCTCATCACCTCATTTATTTCTCTCCTTCTCCAGGTGAATTGGGTGGTCCCTATCCATTGCCTAGTAGTCCTATGATTCACTTTTATAAGTGAGACAACAGACATGGAGTTTGATAATGAAATCTTGAATTTTAAATATGACAATTGCCAGCAAAAGCAACATTTTACAATTTAATTAGGATTTACCTCAGCTTAACAGGAATTCCACTAGCTAAATTATGCTAATTTTTTTAGGAATAAATAAATCTTTACAGATAGATGATAGGAAGAATGATAAGAGAAAAAGCTAGTTTGTAGGATCAAAAAAGGGGGTTCAAACGTTCAAAGTAGGGTCCTCCATCCATTTGGTTTGCCACTCTAAAAAAGAAAAGAAACAAGAGATTATATGGCCTTTTTTTTAAAATTTAACCTAGTGCACAATTAACCTAATTGTGGCCTATTTGCACATTCGCAAAACAACCAATGTTATGACTAACGAAGATATTTTTCCTCATGCATGATTGGGTTGCTGGCAAATTATAAATTACTAATACTACATCAACAATGATTACAATTCGAAATAAGTTAGAGATCAACTATATAAATTCTCAAGTGTATTAAGTTTAACTCATATCATCATTATATCAAATAAGATAAAAGTGAAAGATAAGTTGAATATAATAATAATAATAATAATAATAGTAATAGTAGTAGTTCTATAACAAGTCTAAAACATATTCTCAACTAGTAGATATTATTTATATGGATCTTTTTCTTTCATTGTGTTATATCTTTAGCTAAGTCTGTACAAGGATTTGTATGTCTTTCAAGACAACTTTCTTTCATGTAATTTTAGAAGCTGTACTCTTTTAACACCTTCATTCACCATAGTTTCACACGTAAAGACTTGTGCATTTGTACATCTACGCATGACATGACTAAACCATCTCAAGCGACCACCTTCTCTCATTTTATCTTCAAATCTCCGTGCTACTTGCACCTCCTAACAAATATGGTCACTTTTAATCTTATCAAATCTTGTTTGATTGCACATCTATCTTATCATCTATTCTTTGGTACAATACTCAACTTGTGAATATATATTAGACTATAGTAATCCAACATTCACTACCGATAACATGGACGATCTTATATATAGTTGTTTTATAGAACTTACCTAAGCTTTCACTTTGGTAGGTGTTCACCTCAAAATTGGGTAACAATTAAATTTGTATGTTGTTTTAAGGATATGTGATTTAATCTAACACGAACAATTAAGAATATCAAATAAATGAGTTAGAAGTGATATAAACGTTCAAACCAGTTGCACTACTATGATCAAGCCTGAATTTAGACTGATAAATGACCTCATCCTCGGTCAAACCCTCTGTTCAAGCCCGACCGTAAATGAAGAACACAACAAGTGAGCAAAACTTTAACAATAACTAAAAGGCATAAAATAAACTTGTATTACTTTAATTCGCGTGTAATGATCACGCTCAACTATGCCTCCTAAGAGGTCTAGCGTCGTTGCAAATATAATCTGATTTACAAGTCCGGAGTCGAATTTCACGGGGAATTAACCTACTAATTACAACCACTAGTTTCGTACGAATTCACGCAATCAACCTTCAGAAATATTAAATAACGATTTGAATATTTACCAATTAAGAGCAAGGTAATTAAAATGTAGTAATTTATAACTAATAGAGCAAATGTTATAGACAAGATTTGGAAAAGTCTAGGGTTTTGATTTTTTCTATTGTCGGTATCTCCCCCTCTACGTTTCCTATAAATTCGCCTAAGTATTCTTTACTGATCGTGAGTACTTTGGGTATCGTAGCTCTCTCTATAGCAACTATCGCAATTTACTAGATGTATTCTCTCGAACTATGCTAGTTGGCACTGATTCACCGCTCACTAAGATCGCACCAAGGTTTCGTTATCTCTAATCCCGCCTTTAAACCCTCTATATTGATCTCTCAAATACGTTAGGAGTGGTGGTGTTCAACAACAACCTAAATGCGTACGTTCTCTCGAGTAATACATATTAAATAGGCACAGTTAATTGAGAGCTCTTCAATCAACAACAACGAAAATATCGTTGAACAAGTAGAGAAAGATCAACGGTATATTTATATTAAACGTAGTGAACAAATCATCCTTTAATATGTTCCATCAAACCCTAGATGAGAGAGTTTATCCACTCATAACCATACTAATAATCATAATAATAATTGAAACCATTAAAGTATAGTTTAAGGAAGAAAGGAAGAGAAAAACTCTTGTGATTCGTTGCTTCTAAGTGTTCCCGTAGCCTTCTTCCTCTCCAATATTGTCTCTCCCTTAAGAAATAGGTTTAAAACCCTTTTTTACATGTTGGGGGCGTGTAGGGTTGAAACTACCAAGTCGTAGCCTAATTGGGATGAAATTCGTCCTTGGGTGTCTCACTTGGTGCCTCGACACCAAACGTTTTCCACTTTTGTGCTATGTTGCCCTTGGCGTTTTGGTTGGTGCCTGGCGCGAACCTGGGCACCAAAATCATACTCCCTCCAAATTCTTCCTTTTTTTACTTCAATTTGCATGCAAGTTTGCCAAATCTCTTTCAATTGACTCTTACACATATAAACAATATTATTAAGCTCGTGTCACAAATATTCATACCAAAGTTAACAAGATCGAGGCATAATGCAAGGCAAATTACATGAAAAAACATGGATTTTTAGTCTAACATCATGTAACAATGTGTCTTACAAAATAAAAACTTCTCATTTATATAGTAGGAGAGTTTCATCCCTAGTATTAGTTTAAAAAGGTAAAAATCTTCCCTTTCGAGTAATTATTGATCCATAATCGACATCGAGCGTGATCCGCGCCGTGATATCCGATTGGGTGCAAATATCACGACCCTCTATGCGTAACCGTTTAACGTGTTTCCCAAAGTCTTAGGACCCATTCTTGGCCCGGGGTGCGTCACTTTACTATACCCGATGACAAACACATTGTTCATTCTCCCTAGATCTTGATACAAAGGGTCTTTATCCTCGATTATAATCTCGTGCGTCCGTACCCTTCCTCCATTTTTCTCACCGGGAAATTGGGGTAGACGTTACCCCCGATTTTACCCGTACACAGATAGTCCCCTCATTTTCTAAAGAGTAGGTTTTCCGAAATGATGGGAATCGATAGATGAATCCCATTCCTTTCTTCGTATGTTACAACTGAGATGACGGGTCAATCAGAAATGTCCCATCAGTCATATCATTATAACCTCAGACACGTGTCAGCCTCCGGTTGACTGTCCTCGAATGCTAAACGTCGCGCATTAATTGTTCTTCCTCTATAAAAGGCTCCGACTCTTTTTCACTTCTTCCACTTTCCGATTCCAGAATTTACCCTCGAACTCTCTAATTGCTTTTAACTCCTCCAAATCTTCATTCATTACTTCATAAACCTTTATATCTTCATCTTCAATCCCCACACATTCTCTTTGGATCTTCAACCCATACCTTCATACCATCTTCAAATCTTCTTATTTTTCTTCAAACCTTCATATTTCCCAGATTACGATGGCAAAAACCTCCAAGTTAGTGCCTTAACAAACTGTTCCTTTATCTTCTCACACGGCTACAAATGCCGAGGTGGTCGTTCCCGAGGTGGCTCGGGAGCCCCCCATGAAGAGCTTCATACCTGGGGGCTGCTCTATCGAGAATAACTTCCACGTCGATAAGGCCTCTAGTCAACAAGACCGAGGCGAGGGAGCATGGAGATACATATGCTCTGTTACTGAGGAAACACTACCCATAGTCCGAGCGGACTATAACTGGAAGGGTACTTAAGTGTTTACACTTACCCCTTCACGCTCGCCCCGGTGGACCCCAAAGTCATTGCCTTCTGCAAAGGGTACGAGCTACGCCTTGGGAAAATCTACCCATTCTTTTAAAGGATCATAATCTGCTTACGACATTTTGTGAACAATACTGAAGCCCCTCGGTTCACCCTCGACCACCTACTTTGCCTATACAGTCCCCGAATCTTCCGAGGGGGACTGATTAAGCTCGTCTGTTAAGCAAGCAAAGCTTCATTCTCGAGCATCGATGAGGACCGAGATCGAGGATGGCAGTGGAGGTTCGTTCGAGTGAAAACCGAAAACCTCATCCCTTCCGAGTTTCTGTCGTTCCCAGAGAAGTGGAACGCATCCTGCAAGTATTTTCCTTCTCGACTATTTGTCATTTCCTTTTGTTCTTTCTCTCATTGCTTATGTTTTTCGCCATGTAGTTGTTGCCCAACTTCCCAATGCAGTTCCCTACTTCAAAGAGTGGATCGAGGGGATCTGCAAACAGATTCCATATTCCGAGCACGCATGGAGAAAGCTCTCGAAGGGAAAATAGGTGGCCCATTCCCATGGTGAGGTCATTTGCTGAATAGTCACTTTCGTACTTTTAGCTTACGCATTGCTAAGTGTCCTTCATTTCTTTTAGGTTTACCTAAAACCACCGAACTCAGGCCATTGGATGAGGACAAGAATCTATCTTTGCTTGGTGAACCCTCTGCTTCGGGATAGTCCCGGGTTGTCGCAAAGAAGGAGAAAAAGAATAAGGAAAGAAAATCCTCGGGTTCCCCAGATGCCGAGGCGTAGAAGAAAACGGTGATCATCCGGGTCCAAAAATTCAGAAAGAGCACCAAGTCCAGGGTACCGGACCCTGATTCCCTCTACTAGCTTAGGGATTATCCTGAGGACGATGACCATGAGTTTATTTCTCATGGGTCGACCTTCAACGAGAGGGAGTAGGTGGCGACCAGGAAAAATGACCACGAGGTCGATCCCCTTTTTGCTCCTGAACTAGAGGGAGAGATGGAGGTCGTGGCCTCCCGAGAAGCCGCTCATGTTTCGAAGGAGGCAGGCGGTGTCATTGACATCGTAGAGACACCGTCCTATATTGAGTCCATGCTCAAAGAGGCTCAAGAATATGCAAAAACGTAGCTGGCATCGACTGAGAAACAACTCTGTGTGACAAAGGACAAAGCTTATAAATTGTCCCGACTAAATGATGATCTCCGAGCACAACTGAGCTCGGCCATTACGGAACGGGATGCGCTCGGATAATAATATGTTGCACTGAGGTCCAAGTTAGATGCAACATTTTCTGACGTCGAGGAAATGTTGGCCCAGTATCAGGCTGATGTGGTGGTAGCCGAGGTCCGTTTAAAGGCGAAGACCGAGTACATAAAGCGGCTATCCCGGAGAGAGACCCTTGAAGAGATCCATGCTTGGGGTTTTGACCTGTCAGTCGAGATTGAGGAAGCTAGGAAACATGAGGCCGAGGAAAACCTGTCCTGAAGGCTCCGAGGTTTCAGAGGATTCCGAGGGTTTTGGCGACGAGTCGATCCCTGGTGAAGACCATGTGAAGACGAGGAGTAGATGCCTTAGTTCTTTTTCGATTATTCCTTGTGTATTTTTTTGTTTATTTTGAGGTCGTTCTATCGTGCCTTTGTAAATATATTTTGGAATATATAAAAAAAAAATATTTTTCGGCAATACCGTTTCTTTATTTTTCCAACATCTACTTGCAATAAGTTTTTCCCTTTTCAGCAATACTGTGTCATTACTTTTCCAGCATCCACTTGCAATTTTCTATTTGCGTATTATTTTTAATGCCTTAGCATAAAATCAAATGTAGTCTAGAGCATCCGTTTTTCGGAGGTACGAATGGATCCCGACTTCGATGCGACTTCAAGTTACTTGTGGCTTCAAATCGTCAATAAAATCGAAGGGCTTTAAGATGCTTAAGTGTTTTTAGACAATGTTTTTGTTGAGGTTAACCTTTTAACATATTTTGATTTTTCGTAAGGGCCTTACTTTCTGAGTACGGACTTCGAATGTCTCTGAGGCATTTTTAAGGTGGTCATAGCCTTTTGTATTCGGGCACTGCCTAATATGTTTGGTGCCTCCGGGATTTGGTAACCTAGGTCATCTGAATTTTTATCAGTCAATGGTTCCCGATTAGGGGTAGCCCATAGGCTTTAGGATCCAGGATCGAAGAAATAAAATGCGCAGTAATAAAGTGTAAGGAAAGTAAAAATTTCTTTCATTGCTTAATACGCAAGATACGTGATCGAAGGCGCATAAAACTTGTGTTGTGGCAAGAGTGGACTATGTGGGCACTATTCGTATGACCGTTTGACCCTTACAATGAATCCTCTCCACCAAGCCTTAGCTTTAGGCACATAAAAGTTTCTTTTCCCTTGCTAAAGATCTTAATCTAGGAGTAATGGCCCCAATATTCGAGGCTGAACTTGTGGGGCCTCGGATATTGTTGATCTAATGCCAACGATCGTTGATTCAGTTTAGTGCCGGCCTTCAAATATAAGGTAGCACATTTTACTATTGCCTCGTTAAAAACCTTGCGGAAATGCCACTTCGGGACAAACCGGTTAAAGGGAAAAGGAGTGCAATATATTCTTCCAGACCTAATAGCCAAATCCGCTCTTGGTCAAGTACCTGCATGATGAATTTAAAAAGGAATTAAGTTTGTACCTTAGCAGTAATACCACTTTAAGTGTGCCACATTCTAGTTGTTTGGTAGTTGTACGTCGTTGCCCGCTTCGAGTTTATATGAGCCCTTGCCGGTTATTTCGATAACTCGGTATGGTCCTTCCCAATTCAGGCTCATTTTTCCTTCATTTAGGTTCCTAGTGTGTAGTGTTACCTTTCTAAATACCAAGTCCCCAACTTGAAAGTGTTGGAGGCTGGCTCTTCGGTTGTAATACCTTTTTATTCACTGCTTTTGGGCGGCCAACCGGACCAAGGCGGCCTCCCGCCTTTCATCCAATAGTTCTAGGCTAGTGATCATGACCTCACCAGCTGACTCCTTGGTAGCATACTGGAACTTGAGACTCGGTTTCCCCACCTCGACTGGTATTAGGGCTTTGAATGCGTATATTATAGAAAACAGGGTGGCCGCGATGCTCAATTTCGAAGTCGAACGGTATGCCCATAGGACTTCGGGCAAGATTTCCTTCCATTTTCCTTTCGAACCGATCAACCTCTTTTTAGGTTTTAGTGTATAGTTTTGTTCGTTGATTTCGCATGCCCGTTCTCACTAGGGTGATAAGGCATCGATAGTATCTTCTTGATCTTATGATCTTCAAAAAATTTACTCACCTTGCTGCCGATGAATTGTTTCCCGTTGTCGCAAACGATCTCGGTTGGTATCCCAAATTGACATATTATGTGATCCCAGATGAAGTCAATGACTTCTTTCTCTCGTACCTTCTTGAATGCTTGGGCCTCGACCCATTTAGAAAAATAATCGGTCAATAATAGTATGAATTGAGCTTTATCGGGTGCCCATGGTTGGGAACCGACGACGTCCATTACCCACTATATAAATGGCCACGGAGACAGGGCCGAGTGGAGCATTTCTCCTGGTTGATGGATCATCAGTGCATGTCTTTGGCACTAATCGCATTTCTGTACGAAGTCTTTCGTATTCTTCTCAATTTTGGTCCAGTAGTAGCCAACTCTGATTAGATTCCGAACCAAGGATTCTGAACCTGAATGGTTTTCTCAAGTGCCCTCGTGAACTTCTATCGTGGCATATTCGGTCTATCCCGATCCCAAACATCTGGCTAGTGGGCCAAAGAAAGATCTCCTGAATAATGCCCTTTCGACCAAGCTAAATCTAGCAGCTTTGGTGCGTAGGGCTCTCGATTCTTTTGGATCCGAAGGCAGTTTTCCTATCTTCGGGTTGTCTATGTATTTGTTTCTCCAATCACAAGTTAAACTCATTGAGTTCACTTTGGTATGACCTTCTTCTACCACCGAATTTATTAGTTGCACTACTGCTCCCGAGCTGAATTCATTGAAATCAACCGACGACCCTAAGTTAGCCAGTGCATCAGCCTCACTGTTTTGATATCGGGGTCCATGCTGCAGGGTTCATTCCCTAAATTGGTGTACGTTTACCTGCAATTTTTCCAAGTACCTCCGCATCCGTTCTTCTTTTACTTCGAACGTTGACTTGATTTACCTTGAGCCTGGAGTCGCACTTGGCTTCGATCACTTAGGCCCCAAGGCTCTTAACCAATTCTAGACCTACAATCATGGTCTCACACTCGGCCTCATCGTTAGTCAATTTCACAGTTCTAATAGACTACCTAATTATACTTCCCGTAGGTAGTTTCAATACGATACCGAGCCCAGACCCCTTCGTGGTGGAGAAACCATCCGTGAAGAGGGTCCAAATTCTCGATATTGTCCTAGAGGTGAGCAATAGTTCCCTTTTGACTTCGGGTATTGAGGCCGGAGTAAAGTCGGCCACGAAGTCTGTCAAAATTTGAGATTTTATGGTGGTTCGAGGTCGGTACTTGATGTCGTACCCGTTAATCTCCATGGCCCATTTGTCCAACCGGGCCAAGAGCTCGAGCTTATACATGATATTCCTCAGCGGGTAAGAGGTTACGACACATATATGGTGGCATTGAAAGTATGGCTTCAGCTTCCTGGAAGCGCTTAGCAAAGCTAGTGCTAACCTTTCCATGTGAGGATACCTTGATTCGCCTCACCTAGAATTCTACTGACATAGTAAATTGGAAATTGCGTACCTTCTTCCTCCTAGACTAAGACACCAGTTACTGCTACCTCGAAAACTGCCAAGTAAAGGTACAACTGCTCGTCCGCTTTCGAATTGTGCAGCAAAGGGGCTCGATAGTTACCGTTTTCCCGATCCGACCCCGAATGCGCACTTCTTCAGATTTAGCTTCATGTTGTATTTCCTTAATATGTTGAAGGTTTCCTGCAAATGGTCCTCTTCTCGTAGGGACTTGACCAACATAACGTCAAAATAAACCTTCGTTGATTTCCCTATTTTTTCTTCGAACATCTAGTTTACAACATTGGTAGGTTTAACCGGTATTCTTTAATCCAAATGGCATTAAGTTATAACAGTAGGTGCAGAATTTGGTAAATAAAATAGGTCTTTTGTTGATCGTCCGGGTCCATCAGAATTTGGTTGTACCCGGAGTAGGCATCGAGAAAGCTGAGTATCTCATGCCCGGACATCGCGTCCATCCGCAACTGTAGTGTAAGGAACGCATAGAAGAACAAGGTCATTCGATAATTAGTGCACGCGAAAATCAGGCACCACACAAATTACCCCATCTTGTGTAATATTGAAGTATAAAACATCAGGGCTCCACCACGAACGCTATTGTTGGGGTCGGTAGGCAAATTTGCATCGATAGCCATATGCGAAATAGCGTCGATTAGATCTGCAATCAGAATTCCAGCGAGATCAACAGGCAACATCTCGTTACCGGTGTTATGTTGTTATTTTTACCTTTGTGACCGGACACGCTGTCAACATGTAGAGGTGCTGATTGAGAGTTTGATATTTTTTATTTTTTAGCCTGGAATCAAAGATACTTACAAGAACAAGTGTTAAGTAGTGTGTGTTACGAAAGTTAGTACTAGGCGATCACTATTATCCTTAGCCCCACGGTGGGCGCCAAACTGTTTACCCAAAAAATGGGTAACAATTGAATTTATACGCGATTTTAAGGATACGTGATATAACTTTGCACAAATTGAGAATATATATATTAATATTGAAATTGACTGTGAAAGAAATGAATGCGAACCAAACGAATCGAATATCCTCAGCCCTTGAGTCCGGTCACCCTCGAACCAAGTGAACGTTCAAATGAAATAAGAACAGAGTAACAAGATATTGAAAGCTAAAAAGAGGCAGTATATTTCTTTGTATTGCGTAAATGTCATGTGTCTTATAAATGATCAGACCCCCTTTATATAGTATGGGAGTCCTACTTTTGGTATAATTTTAAATACAGTAAGGAATCCCATGATAGGCTAATTAATCGACCACTCCTTGATACGTGCTAGGATTTTTGCCGCGATCCTCTTCCGATTGCGGATATTTTGGCTTTTCGTTATTTGGTTTGGTAAGCTTCCCTTGGTCTCGTTCGATCTCTATCTTGCTTGTTCTCGATCATGGCCGGTCTCGATCTTGGCCGATATCGATCTTAATCGATCTTTGGGTCACGAGCTCGGCAATCTAACTTCGCATCATGTTTCGATATAACACGAGTTTGAACCTTGCCCTATCATGTTCTAGTCTCGATCAGTCATACGAAAGGCAAGCCCGGTTTTGACCGTATACAATATCTCTACAACTTGGATATCTAATATCTCTAATTAATGTGTGTGTATATATATATATATATATATATATATATATATATATATATATATATATAATTGGATGTCATACATAAACAAATGAGAAAAAACCACCCCGTCTAATTTTCTCTCTCTCTAGAAAGTTGTGATCGAAGCCAGCCTTAAAATCAACTCGGAAGACAATTTTAATGATCTCAATTAGATCCTAAATGATCTCAAATTCTTGGTCAAAAAATTGATAAGAGTGAGAAAAGGTTTATTCGATCGATGTTAGGCAAAGAGAAAGAATCCTTAGGGCATGCTTTGTTTAGGTCTTTGTAATCCACACACATTCTTAGCTTATTTTCCTTTTTAGGCACTACCACTACGTTAGCTAACCAGTCTATGTATTTAACCTCCCGGATGGATCCTAATTTTAGAAGTTTGTATACCTCATCCTTGATGAACACATGCTTGATCTCGTATTGTGCCCTCCTTTTCTTCTTAACCGGATGGTACTTTGAGTCCAGACTCGGCTTATGAGTGGTTACCTCCGGTGGAATCCCTACCATGTCAAGATGGGAACAAGCAAAATAATCGACGTTAGCTATAAGAAAATTAATAAGTTTTTTTCCGAAGCTCGGGGGTTAACCCCGTGCCCAATTATACCTTTCGATCTGGTAGGTGCTCGATTAATACGACTTGCTCCAACTTTTCAACTGTCGATTTGGTGGCGTCGGTGTCATTAGGAGTTGTGAAGGATCTCGGGACGCTGTACTCATCCTCTTCGTCTGCTCCTCGTTCCTCATGTTCCTACGGTTCGACCGAGGCCGGTATTAGTGATTTCTATTTAACTTTTGACTTTCTGGAAGGTTCCGCATTCCTCGATGTTTTAATCGCCGGCACCGGGATTACCTCATCGATAACAAACATCTTCTTTATGGCCGGATGTTCTCCGTAGACCGTGTTGACTCCTCCCGATGTGGGAAATTTCAATGCCTGGTACAAGGTCGAGGGTACTACCCTCATGTTGTGAACCCATGGCCTTCCGAATAGAGCGTTGTACCTAATGTCCCCCTCAATCACGTAGAATTTTATTTCTTGGATTTTCCCAGCGGTGTTCACTACAAGGTTATTTCTCCTTTAGTGGTTTCACAAGCCATGTTAAATCCGTTCAACACAAAGACTGCTAGTACAATTTGGTACAGTAATCCTAATTGCTCTACGACCCTCGATCCGATGATGTTAGCCGAGCTACCTGGATCAATCAACACACGTTTAACTAAAAATTTATTGATTAGTATGGATATTACCTGAGCATTATTGTGAGGTTGTACGATTCCCCCGACATCTTCATTGCTGAGCGAAATAGCTCCCTTCGAGACATAATCCCGTGTGCGTTTTTCCCTTGTGATAGATACTTTAGTGTGTTTTATCATTGGCCCTTGGGGGACATCGACTCCTCCGATGATCATGTTGATCACGTGCTGAGGCTCCTCTTATTCAACCTGTTTGTTGGCGTCCCTGTTCCTGAAGTGGTTTTTGGCTCGATCACTCATAAATTCTTGGAGGTGTCCGTTGTTAAATAATCGGAAAACTTCTTCTATTAATTGTCGGTAATTTTTGGTCCTATGACCGTGAGTGCCATGATATTTACACATCAAATTGGGATCTATCTAGGTCGGATCGGACTACAAAGGTCGGGGCCACTTGGTCCCTTTAATACGTCGTATGGCTGACACAATGCTGGCATCATCCACGTTGAAGTTGTATTATGATAATCTCGGTGCTTCTGTGCTCCCGAGCGGCCTATCGAACCCATTTCTGCTCATCAGGCCTCGGCCACCGGGCCCTCGATCGCTTCTCTTCTCGCTCCTTGCGGGATGCCACCTAGATCTGTTTCCCCTTTCGTCCGTGCTGTATGGTTGATACTGATCTCGGACCGGTCTTGGCTCTTGATCAATGACCCTCTTAGACTTATTGTCATCTCTAATGGGATAAACATATTCAGAAGAGGGCCGAGTTGGTTGTCCTCGACCCTAATCTTTGACTGGTACCTATTGTGGACGTAGTCCCAGGTTACTATCTGGTACTCCACCAAATTTTATTTTAGCTATTGAGAGGGCAAGGAACTTTGAGGGTTGAGCCCCCGAGTGAACGCCTAAACGGCCCAATCATCTGCAATCGAAGGTAGGTCCATCTGTTTCATTTAGAACCTTGACACAAACTCTGTGAGCATCTCGTTGTCCCTCTGTTTGACCTTGAAAAGGTTTAACTTTCTAGTTTCGACCTTGATAGCCCCCACATGGGATTTTACGAAAGCATCTGCAAGCATAGAAAATGAATCAATGGAATTTGGGGGCAAGTTGTGATACCATAGCATTGCTCCCTTGGACAAAGTCTCTCCAAACGTTTTCAGTAATACTGACTCGATCTAATCTTCTTCCAGATCGTTTCTCTTGATTGCTCATGTGTAGGAGGTCACGTGCTCATTTGGATCCGTAGTCCCGTTATATTTGGGGATGTCGGGCATACGAAACTTCTTTGGGATCGTCTTTGATGCCGCGCTCGGGGGAAAAGTCTTCTAGATAAATATTTTGGAGTCCGGTCCTTTCAATATTGGCGGTGCCCCAGGATCTGACCAACCCTAGAGTTGTATGCTTTCACCTTCTTGTCATTAGCCTCAATCTTTTTCTCACCCGACTCCACTCGTTTTGTTAACTCTTCGAGCATCTTCATCACCTCGGTATTTACCCTAGGCTCGTCTTCACTCGGGCTCTCGATAATTTGCTCGTCTCTTCGAATGCTTTTCCGGGATCGTTCGGGCTCAATCTTGTTAGGGGCGTGGCTTTGATTCTGCAACTGCGCTATCGCCGCCTGTTAAGCCTGCAACATTTTGAAGATTATCTGTAAGCTTGCCCCATTACCTTCGCCTTCGGGCGCTTCTCGAGCTGTTGGTTGGGGTCCCCCGCGAACACTATTTTCGGGATCAGTTGGCAAAATGATATTGATAGCCACCTGCGAGTTAGCATCGACTGGATCAACCGCTGGGACACCGTTGGGATTGGTAGGGGCACCTCGTTACTAGGCACCAAATTATTATTTTTGGCGTGATGGCCAGATTCAACGTCAACGTTCAAGTAAGCAGACTGAGAGTTTGATATTTTTAGGCTGACCTGAAATCAAGACTTCAAAGAACAAAGCGTAAAATAGGGTGTGTTATGGAGATTCGTATCAAATTATCACTATTATCCTAAGCCCCACAGTAGGCGCCAAACTATTTACCCTAAAATTTGGTAACAATTAAATTTGTATGTGGTTTTAAGGATATATGATTTAATCTAACACGAACAATTAAAATATTAAATAAATGAGTTAGAAGTGAAATAAACGTCCAAATGAGTTGCAATACAATGATAAATCCTGAATTTAGACTGATAAATTACCTCGTCCTTGGTCAGGCCCTCGGTTCAAGCCCGGTCGTGAATGAAGAACAGAACAAGAGAGCAAAACTTTAACAATAGCTAAAAGGCATAAAATAAATTTGTATTACTTCTATTCGCGTGTAACAATGTGTCTAACAAAAGAAAAACTTCTCTTTTATATAGTAGGAGAGTTTCATCCCTAGTATAAGTCTAACAAAGATAAAAATCTTCCCTTCCGAGTAATTAGTGATCCATAATTGACATCGAGCGAGATCCGTGCCGTGATATCCAGTTGGGTGCAAATATCACAGCCCTCTATGCGTAACCGTTTACCGTGTTTCTCGGAGTCTTAGGACTCATTCTTGGCCCGGGGTGCATCTCTTTACTATACATGATGACAAGCACATCGTTAATTCTCCCTGGATCTCGATACGAAGGGTCTTTGTCGTCGATTACAATCTCGTGCGTCCGTACCCTTCCTCCGTTTTCTCACCGGAAAATCCGGGTAGACGTTACCCCCGATTTTACCTATACACAATAGGCATACTTCTATCAAATAATAATGGAAAGTATTTTTAATCCGTTAATTTTTATTTCTCTACCATTTATGGGCGTCGACATCATTTAAAATATTCTTCTATAAATTAAATTACGGAAAAGTAATGCTCATAATTAACAATTAATCTCTTATATTATTAAAAGTGTTTCATTCACATGAATAATGATAATCAACATGCTTGTATATTGAACTCTGTACAACCTATGAATTCTCTCTCTCTCTTCAAACTTTATTTCATAACTTGAAAAGAACTATGTGGAAAATGCCCCTTCACCTAAATTCTATTCTCAACTTCACACATCTCATTCCCTCAAGTTATTCCATGATTGAAGAGTATCCACTCGGGGAGTAATTTCCCTTTTCTTTCTATGCCAAAATTAAAGATCTTTTATGAATTTTTCATCTTCCTATATATCCTCATCCCCATCCAAACAGATCTCTATTTATGTATGTGAAAGGTTATGAGCTCAACACTCCAAGAAATTAAAATGATTAATGGCGTAATTTGAAACCTTTATAAATTAAACTCCTTCGAACATTAAATTATACTCGACTTGAGACACATATTATGTTTCTCCCAACACTATTCTCTTGTATGTGCAATATAATTTTAATTGACTTGAATGTGAATTAACGAGTGTAAAAGTTGGATTATCAAAAATGTTGACTTGACTCTACTAGTAGTAGTATGTGAAAGAATTTGAAAACTAGATCTAAAATCTTAAAAAAGAATGAATGAAATTACTCAAATTCTTTATAAGTAACCCCTCTCGTACATGCCCGTACATACTGAAGTAGTACATCATATATCATTTTAACTCGGCAACTTATCTTATGATTGTCATTTGTAATGGGGGGACTTATTTTCTTCATTTATTTTTAGCCACAGCCAAATGAATGGAGGGAAGTTAATTAATAAACAAATTGATCCCTATTTTTGCGGCTATATATTTCTAGAATAGATTTTCAATTCGTCCAACTTACCTCCACTAAGCTCTATTTTTTTTTAATCTCCATAATATAATTTTCATTTTGAGCTTTCCACACCAACAAAATGCTATTGGGAGTTATATAATTCATTAAACATGTAAAAAAGTCATCCAAAAGGCCCTATGAACGTTTTGACCTACTCCACTAATTAGTCCCGCGGTTTGGGCTTAATGCGAAAAAATGATATTGTATAACGCTCTTAAAATAATAGTCGAATATATATATATATATATATATATATATATATATATATATATATATATATATATATCTTTCTTTATGTTATTTACACAATACAAATTTTATATAATTTTACGACTAGTGAATATAAATAGTTTTAGCTGCAGGTTAAAAGTGATCTTTGCCCATTCTTTTACAAGGTTGTCAGACCAATCTTTCAGTGAGCACATTTTTAGGGATAGGTGTACAAACAATCATTCTTAGGAATGTTATTTAGAGATTAACCGATACTTATTTTGTCCTGAATTTTTGAACTAAAAATTGTAATTTCATGACAATTTAGGACATTTTTGTCCCAAAAAATTAAATTAAAAAACTAAAATTCAAGACGCATTGACTAATTCCTAAATAGCAGTCCGTTAGAATCGTATCATTTCTACCTCATTTTCATACTCGTAATCCTAAAGTACATTAAAATCCATGTATATTTCATATTCGAGAGGGCGTTGAATATTATAAATTCTTATATTGAATATAAAAAAGGCATTGAAAGAGGCTCACTTGGTGCCTTGTCTTTTTAACTTATGAAGTTATGTGTGTTTTTTCCTCCTCCCACTTCTTGCATTTTATAAGGTAGACTACTTGGCTAAGCTTTTCAATTGAGAATAAAAAAAGCTGCTCTTTGCAATTGATATTAACTGAAACACTCTTTAGCAATCTGCAATGGTTCTTTAGCAATTTGCAAAGAATGATTGAATGATCATTATTTGGCAATTAAGCAAATTCTTAGCCATTGGTTTTTAAACCCAAAGTCCTACAGCCCGGCCCAATCCCTCTCAATTGGACGTCCAATTAGCTTTCAAACCCAAAGTACAACAGCCTGGCCTAAAACGTTTCACCGGAGGGCTAAGTGCAGCAATAGCCACTTTTAAACCCGTTATTTAAAATATTAGTTTATATGTATGTGTTTCACACGTAACATCCTAACTCAAAAGAGAAAGATGTAAATTAAAAAAAAAACTAAAGTAAGTACAATAGTAATAGTGAAAAGTGTTCATGCAATTTATGTCTTGTTAAGATGCTAAAAACATCACTTATTTAGCTAATTCATACCATGTGTGCTTTATTATCATTGTTGCTTTTAAAAACTCTAAAAATAGAGTTTTTTTTCTTCACTTTAATTGATCCAACTATGTTTATATATATATATATATATATATATATATATATATATATATGATGATAAATACGAATATCACTCTCAAATTAATTTAAAGTACACTATACATATCTTCTTAATACCCCGTTAACAGATTAAAAAGAGTTTCAAATTACATACAAAATAGGCTAGATTAGATAAGGAGAAAGAGCATATGCTAAAATTGGTCGCAGAAGTACCCTACATGTACTTCCTAGTAATTGTTTTTTTGTTTTGAAATAGATGTGCAGAAGGTTTAGTGTACTTAAAATCATAATAAATTTGAATTTTTTAATGTGTTTTTCTAATCCAAGTAGATACTTAGTAGCCGATCTTTGTTTAGGCACTAAAATCCACAGGTAGTACTGAGTCAGAAGTCTATTTCTACTCAATTTTAACAAAAATAACTTATAAATTTATGTTAAGATTAATACATATGAGAGTATAAGAATAGATTAATATTTTAATAATATTTTCGTTGTTCAATATTTTATATTTTAATATTCGTGTAGCACGAAGCTCCAACATGAATTGTTAATCAACTTTTTACAATTTGTGAGTTCATTTGATGATTTATATAATATTGATTATAATTAGTTTTTTAAACTTTTGGATATTACAATTAATTTTTAAAGTTTTGAACGGATTAATATTTATGACGTTCAATTCAACTGCGAAACTACTTTTACTCTTCTTGATTATTTTGACGTCTAAATTTTCTTATCCTTTCAAATAATTATAATTAGTTGAAATAATGTAACTCTGTTGTGGAGTTTAAGTGAGATAACGAAAACTTTAAAGAATATTACGATAGATAGCAAATCATGTACGGATCCATAATCACCTAATATTTAGGAATTTATCGTGAGTACATAGTAAATACTAATCCAACTTGGACAATATGCTAGATGACATGATAATTTATCGACCTTAAATTCCAGTTCCATCCATTTTACAGTCAACCTCAAACATAGGCCTAAGTAATTAAGGGAGTTTTGACATCTTGATTTTCTTCAACGAAAATTGTTAAAGGGAATACCTTGACATCTTCCTCGAGCACAACGTACTTACTAAGGTTATGATTATCATTCATATTGTAATTTTCTTCTCCAAAACACAATAATGCAGAATATAACAAACACCCAAGATCGCAATGACACTTCCATGAGCAGCAAAATTAGCTCAGATATTAATTAAGGATGTTTAAGTTATTATCCAATATAATTTTCAAACTTAGAACCATCGTTCATATTTTTAATATTTTTCTCCACATTTGAGGAACTATCAAACCCAATGCACTATCACGCGTCCATTGTTGTAATTGTCCGTTTCGATGATACTAACGTTGTTAATAGATACTTTTCTCTTCGTGAGGCAACTGAGTAATAACAATATATTATGGTGGCTAAGGAGTAGGAGATTCTAGCTGAGAAACTCTATGAAGAGAAGTTTCGAATTTTTTTAATTGAGTTCCAAGGGGACAATTTGATATTGAAGCAATTTATAAGAAGGGTCTTGATATTATGGTGATAGTTTGAGGAAATGTTTTTTATTTTGACAGAAGCTTTTTTAGTAGGACAAATTATGGTGAAAGTTGTGCTATTTGATTTGATTATATAAGTTTTGTTCATGTGCTTTTCTAATCCTTTAGGCATCAAAATCCAGATATATAATACTTAATTAGAACTTTATTTCTATTATGTTTTACTAAAGTAACCTTTAAATTTATGTATTTTAGGGCTATTTTGATCAACCAACATTGTATTTATATTTTTATGATAATATAAATATATATTCACCATTTACAATATATTTAAAAATTAATCATTTCACCCAAATTTCAGGATTAAGTATTCAGGACATAAGATTAGAACTTATGGATATAATTTTCGAACTTTAGGATACAATATCCTCAACTCTAGGATGTGATATCTTGAAATTTAAGTAAAATTGATTAATATTTAAATATATTATAAATTATGGATATATTTTAAATAACATTCTTAAAAGTGGCTACTTATGTCATTTACACTTCACCGGCACCCAGTAGAAGGGCCCGAACCTGAAACCTTTCTTCCAAACCTGGATCTAGAATCAAGTATCCTGACTGAAATTGGGAGTTCTACAGTTGAAAAATGGATGCAAAAGCATTGGCAAAGTCGAAGAGAGCTCATTCATTACATCTAAATAAGAAGCATAATCCACATCATGCATCTAAGGGTTCTTCCGCTGGTTCTGGCACTTCTACTGCCGGTGATAAGAAGCCTACTGAAAAGCAAGTGAAGGAAAAACCTAAATCGAAGCTCCCTTCGAATTGGCATCGGTATGAAGAAGAATATGATTCTGATTCTGAAACTGCACCTCAGGGAGGTGCAAGTAGGGCAAGTGATGTGGTCGTGCCGAAAAGTAAAGGAGCAGATTATGCGTATTTGCTTTCCGAGGCTCAGGCTCACTTTCAATATTCTTCAGAGAGTATTCCTTTATATGATGATGTTTTAGATGGTAATGCTTTGTCCCACAACTTTTATGTATGCATACTGCTTTTGAGCAGTCTCACGCATGTTTAGATTCAGAAACATAGTTATAAAAGTGATGTTTCAATAATGAAATATTATCTTGGCTGTACTTTGTCTAAGTTGTTGATTTTTACTAGTTTACCACCTCAATGTAATGCTTGATAATGTGAAGGTTTGCCTTCAATTTTATTGCAACTTAAATTCATTGCTCAGTTATTGTTGTTACACTACGAAATTTTGGGCAGACTCCCGTATTTCAAGTCTTTCTGTGGCTCTGCCAGTCTAGAAATTTCCTTTTGCAAAGTTATAGTGCACTGACTCAATATCTTTTAGACTTTTATCAGGGGCTTGGTGCATTACTCTCTGCCAAAGGACAAAGCAAGTTGTCATGGATAGCGGAAGACAATTTTGCAATGGAAGATAAGGCACCTCCTCCGACTAAGGTGATTTTTCTAATCTCAATCCATGGGATGGCCTTTGGTCTTCTTTTCTGCTGTTATTTTCTGAAATTGTAAGGATAGCAATTTGGGATGCTGATACCATTCTTTTATTACAATTAATTTCTGTTTTCAATGCCACAAACATTTAGGTTAGGCTAGAAACTTATTACAATGGTTTTGTTCTTGATTCTATTGTTTTAATAGAAAAACCGTGGGAAGGAACAAATGAACTGTAATCTTTCTTGTAAGCAAGCAATTTATTCCTCAAACAGCATTTCATTATATCTAGAGTTACAAGAACTTAGCTTGACATTAATCGTGGGGTCCACATTATATGGATAAATCAAGTGAAGTATCTAAGTCACATAGATTTGCCATGTTACACCATAAGCCAAAAATAGAGGAATTTGTATTTGAGCCTATGTACTGGTTCAGCTCGTCCTTCGAAACAATTCTGATTCATCTCCTTCTAGATTAACCCAAAATATATACAGACAGAAACTGTGTTGCCCCGAGGGCTTTTGTTCAGTGGTAAGGAAGCACAATACGTTATGTTGAGCGCACGTCACGGGTTTGAACGCTGCCGCTGATAGAAGCCTGGTGCTATGTGTAAGTAGGGTAGAGAAGTGGGCCCATGCTCCCCATGTGTTTTAAACTTGTGACTAAGGTCAGTCCAGCTAGCACAGGGTTTTGGTTATTTAAAAGAAAATAATTTATATTCCATACATCTGCTTTATTTTTCCACCCGCCTTTCTTAGCCGCGTAAAAGGGTACTCTACATGAACATTGCATAATCAAGTTAAATCCACAAAGCCTAAGGGACAAACGCATAGCTGATTTGCCACCACATATTGCAGGAACACAGATTAATATGTTCCTCATGACTTTCACGTTGATAACATCGGTTACAAAATTTTGTAAGATGCTTAAAAACTCCTCTAAGTGAATTCAAGTTGATAGAAGTGACTAAAAATATCCATAAAATCGGGTGTATGAAGAGCATCCATGAAATCTTTCTTAATCACTTAACCGGTATCTTTTATAAAATGCATTGTGTCTCCATATGAACTTGGGGTCTTATCACCATCGCGTACCTTTGCAAACTCTTTCACTTCTTTTTCACTGAATGGTTTTTGTAGCCACACTTTGCCTCCCTCGCATAAAACTGGTAAATTACCAACAACAACAACAACAACCCAGTAAAATCCCATAAGTGGGGTCTGGGGAGGGTAGAGTGTACGCAGACCTTACCCCTACCCCGGAGGGGTAGAGACTGTTTTCGAAAGACAAAACTGGTAAATTACCATTTTTAAAAAGTAGCCGCCACTGGGCAATTCTCCTGTTGAAACAGTTTGGTACAAAACCATAATATCTCCTCGCTTATACCTATAAGATCAGTGACAATCTTCCTCCACTTTCAGCTTATCTATATGATTGTATCTCTTTGTATATTTTTCATTTTCTAAAAAAGGTTGATGTTTATGTCTCCTTTTTTTTTGGAGAAAGATTTCTGTCTCCTTATTTCTTGGCAATACATCTGGATTTTCATCTCCAAGATATCTCAGTTACCTCCAGAAACTCCTTCAACTTTCTTTTTGTTTCCAACTCTGACGAACTTCTTTGGTCCAGCCTTGTCCATGTCTTGCAACTTGTTCGGTATATGAACCTTCTTCTTGTGGGATGCCATAAGCATTCCTATTCCACAAGCTGAGAATTTAGATGAATTGCTATAATAACCTTAGAAGGAGGATTAAGTAATTAGGATGCATATGTATGCCCTATATTCCAAATTTTTAATGACTGAAAATGTCGCGTATGTCCTAGTTTGTTAACTAGAAGCAAATTGTTGGGCAGACATCGCAGTACCCACTGCGACCTTATGGTAGCGGGTGTGTGCTTAGTGTTAAGTTTTCCATATTGGCTGAAATAGTGGGATATTGTCTCTTTATATGGTTTTGGGCAACCTCACCTCTCGCGCTAGATTTTGTGATCGAGTTAGGCACAACGTCTATTTTCTTAACATGGTATCACTATCAGAGCCAGATTCATCCTCGTTCTTGGTTTACGCAAGGGTGTGCTCCAAATGTCCAGTCATATGCGTGCGGCAGGCATTTTCCACATTGGTTGTAGAATGGGTTGTTGTCCACTTGTCCTCATCTAATGAGCTAGCGTTCAGGATTGAATTAAGCCTAAGGTTAGTATTAGTATATACTCCCTCAGCTTCTATTTATGTGAATCTATTGTTAGTATTACTATATACTCCCTCAACCTCTATTTATGTGAATCTATTTGATTGGACATAGAGGGTAAGAAGGAAAAAAGAAAACTTTTGAAACTTGTGGTCTTAAATATGCCATAGCATTTATAAAACTTTTGAAACTTGTGTTTTAGATTGTATCGCTGTAAAAGCTTGTCATAACGGGTAAAATGCGAAATTTAAGTTAATTGTTTCCAAATTTAGATGGGCCATTCTTAAAAGAATGGACTATAAAGGAAATAGATTCATATAAATTGGAATGATATGAGTATACTTTTATATATTGTTCTACTGTATATTTAGAACTAAGGAGGATGAGTCTTGGCACTATGATGTGTGTCTACATAAGCCAAAAGGTAGTCGGTTCAATTACACCCATTGGCCCCTGTTGCCTTCGTCCATGTGCATTCTCTTTGCTATTCTTTGTTGTAAGGTCATCTAAGCCCGAGATTTTTGGCTTTATCGTGGTTAAAGAAAAGCCAAGCCTGAGATTTCCAGTGAGAAGCATAATCTTTAGCTGATTGTTAGTTGGTACGGATCTTTCCTGCTATATCATTATTAGGTTGTGACGATTCTAATGAGTAGTATAATCTTGAGATAATCATTACATAGTTTTCCTGCTATGTCATTTTAAATTGTGACGATCTAATTTTTTTTTCATTTGGTAAGATTTTATTAAAAAACTGTATCAAGCTCTGGGGAATTACAAAAAAAAGTAAGCTAGGCTTGAATACATCAAATTCCTAAATATTCTAGCAAGTCTAGCGCATCATGCAAATTAAAAATACTTTTCCCATCCTTCCAGGAATACAAGTAATACATGCAATTGAATTTTACAATCTGAATTTGTTTCTTCGTGCCTTTTAAAACGATCTAATTTAAAAGTCTAAGCTATTAGTAGGAGATACTTTTATCTTTTATTTTGATCTTGAAAAGCCTCCTTACGTGTAGGCTGATTTTCTTGAGCCAAGAACATGAAAATGTTTTTGTTTATGGGTGGTGATGAGATTTGAACCCAAGCTCTAATACCAAAAGATCTAAGTATCCAACTCAAAAATTAAGACACTCGATGAAGTGGCCTAGACGTTTTTAAAACTCTTTGGATGCGTTTTTACTCCCAACGTATGACATATCTAACTTAACATCCTCCAGCACGTATAATCTCATTCCTGAATCCAGACATGGACTTTAATGTGGACTCACGAGGCATTAGAATGGGCTTGCAAAATATGGCTTTTCATACCATGTGAACTAATATGAGCACCCAACCCAAAAGGCATAGAATAACTCTTATACAACAATGTGGGACAACTATTTAACAAAACAATTTCCTTATTTGAATTTCCATCAATTTAAGAAGACTAGTGTCAGACCAACAGACTTCTGGCAAGATTAACATGAAGAATTTTACTTTTATCTTTGCAAGTCACCGAGACTTCTTCCTTAATCCACCTAAATAGGTGGTTGGTCAGTCTCAGACCCTGCTGATTCATTGGAAGCAAATAGAAACAGAAGCTGTAGTATGAAGAAGAGGTGTATTTGCATAACCTCCTAAATCAAGCTATGATTGAATAAAATCCACTCCTTTACCGTATGGCTTTGTAACATGTACCTTTTGCTGCACTAATATTTTTCAACTATCCATAGATGACTCCTCTGTATGCATAAGTTAACTATGCTTTATTAGATATACTAACAGTTAATGTAGCTGCCTTATAAATTAAGTGCAAAATCTATCATTCTTTCAATGGACTGTCAAATTAGACATGCTTTATGTGTTTTGGCTCAATCAGTTGACAGTAAGATTATCCGCTGATGAAGGCAAGAAAGTTGTTTACATGCAAGAGATGCTTGCTCACTAGCTATTCCTGATGATGTGATGTGTATTGACGTTCACTATTTCCTGTGTTGATAGCCAGATGCTAGACTACCATGTGGTTAAACTCAATGATAACTATGCCATTCTTATATTTTCAGGCATCGTTTCTTTCACTTGACCTGCATGCTCTTTCAGAGCAGCTTGAAAGAGCAAGTCTATCAGAGAGGCTTTTCATTGAACCAGATCTTCTTCCTTTGGAACCAGTATGTACTTTTATCTATGATTTCCTTCTATGTTATATCTCCCAAAATTTAATGTTGGTTAATGGTTATATATGCTGGAAACATGGGGCCTCTCATTTAATTGAGATGCGGCAATGTCTGTTCATAGAAAAGTCCTGCATTAGTATATATGATGCAGATGAATCATCAAAAGATATATGGTTTCCTCTCCAGCTACTCCAAAAAATTTATTATGTTACTGCTTCAGTGTGCTAAAATAGCATAAAATGATTTCTCGTCTTATATAGTATGTATATTTAGCGACATGTGTTCCATTATTGAGCTTTTTTTTTTTTTGGTAAGGCTTTTAAATTCTAGTCAATTTCCTCTTTACCCTGCAAGATAACCTTGTTTTCTATGTTTAGTCGTTTTGGGATGTCAGCTATAATACCTTCTCGGTTGATTAGAATGTGCTGCAGTCACACAATGCCTTTCTAAACTATCATGTTAAGTTGAATGCAGCATTACCTCATTTCTTCTTTTCATTCTGTAGTTTGTGTTGGACACTGAAATTTTGGCTGTTGTCATATTTAATGACTGTGTATAGTTACTGCTTGAGACCGTCTTGATGTTTGTGACTCCAGGCTGTCCATTGTAAATCCAAAGAAATAGCGATTTACATTACATCATATATAGAGTATACTATAGTTCAGAATAATCTGTACCTTTCTCGGCCTTCTAGCTAATAAGATAATCAAGTACTTTTTAGTTCAGAATGTTCAATATTTGTGTAAAATTTTATTTTGTGAATTCCTGTAGGATGTCTTTGTAGTATCTCGTAATCTAGTCTAATACATGTACTGCATAACTGGCAGTGCTCTGAGGCGTCGCAAGCAGCAGCTGAAGAGAAATGTCAAGGGGGTCTATCTTCAAGCAAGAGTTCAACCGCGGAAAAAGATTCCAATTCATTGACCTCCACTAGTGTCTATGAAGGCAACAAAAACAGACATCAGCATTCTGAATTCTCGCATCTGGGCACCACAGCCAGCAGCAGTTGGCATCCAACTTCAGCTGATGAGTCCTCTAACGCTTTGAGTGTCTATGAGGACGAGGCTGGGAAATCAGAAGGAGCTGGAATAAATGATTCACTACTGTGTGCTTCAGAATTAAACACGAGTTCTGTTGTGAAGAAACCGTTTGCATTTAAGTCAACAGCTGCAGAAGCAGAGCTTGACATGCTTCTTGATTCAGTCACTGAGATTGAAATTTCTGAATCCACTAATGCAATTGATCAGTCTAGTACTCCTTGTTCCGTGGCACAAGCAGGAACACCAACTCCATTATTAGAAGGGACTTCATCTAGGTCGGAGGTCTCCAGCCAGCCCAAGAGAGACCATGATTTGGCTAAACCTGCAATATCGGATCTCGGTCTGGATGACTCACCGGATGACCTTCTCAGAGAAACATCCACGGTAACTAACAAAAATGATGGTTTGCCATCTAATGAGGTAAACTCTAATGCTGGTCATACACCCTCTGCTTCTCAACCTGTCTCCAAGTCTAAGATTATGGATGATTTTGATTCATGGTTTGACACATTGTAACTGAACTTTGGAACGATCATTGAGGCTCTAATAGTCTCATCTTACATGTTTGGCCTTTTTCCATGTTAAACTCAAATCACAGCACGAAATATCAAATTCTGATTTTCAGCGCTTCTACAACTCGTATTAAAAATCCAATTTGGTCAACTGAAGCTGTGATACCGAAGTAAATTCTTAAGGTTTTGTTTATTGCAAGGATCAGTAGTCAAATTGTGGAATTTATGGCGATCAGTTCTTTGTTTCTTGAAGAGAAACCCACTACTAGTAACCTCTAGGGAAACCTATGGTGCATCTCAGTTATTGTCCAACTCTCAAGTTCTAGTGGAGAACATGAAAGCACCCTAGTCATTTCCTGATTTGTCCCAATATGGAGAGTATTTCTAAAGCAAAGTTTCTACATTTGAACTATGTACCAGATTTTTCTGCTCTCTTCTTTTTCTTTTTCTTTTTCTTGTTTTGAGAACGAAAAACGAATGAGTGTGAAGAAATATTTTCAAAATGAGCACCACCTTATGTTTGCCTTTGCCTGCTTGATCCTTTCTCCTTAAACCCTGTATATAGAAAGTGGTCTACAACAGTGATGATCTTAAACAACTGCCAATTTCTGCTGGAGACGTTTATTAGTCAATGAATATATTCCAATTCCAATTAGTTGTAATAAACTATAAGAATCATCAGTAATTATTTTGTTTTACCCGGTTTTGTTGCATTCCATTATTAAATAGTTTGAGAAAAATCAATTGGAATGATAAGAGCCAATTACAATGAGATTGGGTGTGTTTTGTTTGACAGTATTTTTCACCAAAATATATTTTATGGTAAAGTTATTTTATAGTGTTTGGTATAGCAGAAGTAATTTTTTGAGGAAAACATTTCCACTTGTCTTTAAAGGAAAGACACAATATTTGTTGCTCAGAAATATTTTGTAATTTACTTTCCAATTTACTAATAACAGTACTGATCTCTAATATATCAGTATATATTTTTTAGATAATATTTCCATTCACCAATCAAACATCAAAAGTAGTTTTCACACTGGTTTCGTCATACCAAACACACTATTTGCTGCAGACTTTGAAATTTGAAGATATAGATGGAAGATTTGGTGAGATCAAAGTAAGGGTCATTCTCCCCAATATCTTATGTTTGTTAGGTTTTCTTTTCCTTCCCTTTGTTTTATTTTATAGTTTGGCAGACGGCGTTGTGGAAAAACGTACTCCCTTCGTTACGTGAACCTATTTTTCAATTTTAAAAAAAAAATCTCTTTTTTAAATTTAAAAATAATTTAACTTAAATTTATAATTTTACATGCTTTTATAACCACACAAATACTCTGGACCCTTTTTGACTTGTTTAAGATCATTCATTTAAAAAATCTTCATTTTTTTTTTAAACTCCGTATCCAATCAAACAGATAGAAACGGACAGAGGAACATGTCACTGGTTTAAGAGCTGGGACCCGAGAAGAAGCACTATTCACTAGTCAACAACTCAAACAAATACAAGTAATTAGGAAATTAGATCAAATAATATAACCTGCAACCATCATTCTTTCTCTTGGCTTTTTTCTCAAAAGCAGAGAGTAACAAGTACCAAATTATAATTTCCAAAAGATCCAAATCTCAATATCACAAGTTTATAGTTTAGAAGCCACTACTAACCAACTGAATTATTATATGCAACCTGCAATTTATTAAGTAAAAAGCACAGCACCAATCAAGGCGAAGGCTAAAACACAAAACCAACTATCTATATTTGAGCAGCTCCCCATTTTCGGTTTAACTATTCTAACCCCAAATTTTGTAATTGAAATTATCCGTAAACTTTTTTATACAACAACAACAACTATGTCTTAATCCGAGTGCTCACCTCTCCATTTAAGCTACCATAATTAATTTGTACTCCGTTCAAGAATTTCCACATCTGCCAAGTTTGATTTATTTGGCAACGGCCAAAAAGGAAAAGAAAAACAAAAAAGAGGAGAAAGGAAAAGAATTTAACTTCAACAATTAGTCGAAATTACTAGTAGCAGAGAAAGAAAAAAAAAGAAATCAAAGCCACAAGGCTCCAGCTTGCTTCAATACAGGAGTCAACTCGCCAGTAATATGAGCAGCCATAATCCGATCCAAACCTCCAAACAATTCTCCTCCGACAAACACCGCCGGCAACTGCAAACGACCACCCTCTTTCCGATCATCACTGCCGTCGACGGCGGCGACAATATTCTCCAGCTCATCAATAACCTCATTTTCATCTTGTTCCTCAATGTCATAAATAGCAGGATTAGCTCCCAAACACTGCAACAAACGTTTGACAACATGGCTCATACAACAACCTCGTCTACCAACAACTATAACAGCGTTGTCTTTAACCATGTTCTTCAATTCCTCTTTGGAACCTTTGACATACATAGAAGTACTACTGCTGCTGCTGCTGGTACTATGATTCATTTGGTTGAGGGGTTTGGGATCTTGTAAGGTTAAAGATAAACATGATGATTTGTAAGGAAGTGCTTGTTGCATGGTCAAAAACGTAATAATAATAATAATAATAAGAAGAAGAAAGAGAGATTGTAGCTATGATTTTCTTTAGTTTTTTTTTTCTTGTGTAGCTTAGATATTGTACATAGAGATATATAGGATTTTATGTAGTGTAGGATGTATACATAAGTTGGATGTGAATATGTATATATATACGAGAGGTTGTAGGTAGGGAGGGGGGTGGGGGCTAATTATAAGGTGGTGGGTATCAACGGCAGTTACGATATAATAATACGCGTAACATAAGTTTGTGGCTTACGTTAAAATATGTCATCACTTGCCTATGCTGTGTATCTAAGTGTGGGTACCATTTGCTTACATTATCCTTAGGTAATCCTGATTATGACCTCTATTGTCGGTTTTATATATATTCTATATCGGGTGCAAAATTGATGAAAATTATATATGGATATAGTTTGAAATTTAAGAAAATTTTACTGGTTTAACTTCTACAATATGAGTATATATTTGTTCATAATAAATAATATTAATCACCTGAAAAATAAAACTGGCTACTCGATACAATAGGTTTGGATTATACTGATAGTATAATAGTTCATTACACTATCTATTTATAAAAGTTAAATTCGTTTTAGATTTATGTCATTCATAAATGAGAAATTAGTGCCACTATCTCTATAGGGATTGACAAAAATTTGCAATAATCTATCTATATTAGTATTGGGTAGTCGAGCTTTCGGTTGAAGTTTTGATGTGAGATTACACGTAGATAAACTAATCTAAAATTTGGTTGACGTACTAATTACTTTTGGATGACTATTTAATTATCCCATAAGAAATGGTTGGCCTAATCTCATATTCTCATGGAAGAAGGTGCTTACTAAGTTAGGTCATTTACTGATTTGCACTTTAATTTACCCATTCAAATTCAAATGTGACATACAAGATACCCCATCCATTATCTATCTTTAATTAGATAATGATGATTTATCGAGACGAAGTAATCTTTCATAATCAGTTACAATTTGAATAAAGAAAACGAAAGAGTATTATATCAAAATGTTTGTTTAAAGAAAATGAAAGTGTATTTCCTAAATTTGGATATGGATTTCTTAATTTCTTAATATAGAGTGTATTATATATTTTCAAATTATATAAAAAATATTACTAAGACTTTATTTACCCAAGTAGAAATATGTAGAGAATGTTTAAGAAAACTATAGTCAACATTATCAAAAAGTTGTTTGGATAGCTCAAAGGAAGATGATATCAGGCATGTCGTAAGCTCAAACAATATCCAATAAGTAGGCATAAAAATTTGGAAACAAATCTTGCATTTAACTGTATATAATTAGTTCTACAAAGCATTATGTTGCATCATTCCTTGACGTCAGTTATTTCGTTTTTGTCCTTTATTGGCTTATTTTGTTGTAGATTCCTGTTTATGACACTTCTCTAACTTTGGCTTTCCCCTTATCTCTCTTTGAGAAAAAAAAAATACTCCTATTTGATAGAACATAAAATTTAAGAAAAATTTTATTTGAAGTTTATAGTCCAAAATGACCATAAATATTTACGTGTTTATGGGATATCTCATTAAAGATAGAATGAAAAATTTAAGGTTAAACTAATTTTTAAATAAAAAATAAAATATATTTTCGTTACTAAAAAAAGTACACATCAATTGAGATACAAAGAGTACTCTTTGAATTAGTCCTCCGATTATCCGATAAGCAAGAGGTATAAGCTTAAATTACTTCTTGGCCGTCTTCCTTTTTACGTGGTAACAAAATAAATTTTAAAAAGGTGGAACTAAAATAAGGTGCTGGCTTAAAATTTTTTAAAAAGAATATATTTTAGTAGAAGACTTTGCAGATTTTTGTAAATTTGTTTCTCGACAAACATTAAAAATAATATTCTTTTGCTTTTTAAGGAAAGGTAAAATCTGCTTTTAGATAATTTTCCAGCTTTTACGAAAATTAATGTTTGATTGAAAGACAGTTTGCAAAAAAATCTTATCTGAAATCTGTGCAGTTTGTTTTATCGTCTGTATGTAGAAACTTTAGATTATAGTATGGATACGATCTCTCCTCCCTTAATCAATAATTTCATATTTAAATTTTTGAAATGAAAAAATTCCGATATGAAACATCTCTCTTTCATAAAATTCAAATTAATCAAAATCCAATATAAATAGTATACATTAATCAAAAAGAGACTTTAGATTGTTGATAGATCTTCATCGATTGGGTTATGATGATTTTGTACGAAACAAGGAGTATTAATTCTACTCTTTTGAGCCTTTGACTCTATGAAAAAAGAATTTCGCAATAATTTTTTCTATAAAGAAATTTAAAAGGAAAATAAAAAAAGGTGGAGACATTAGAAGCACATGGAGCGTGACGTAAACAGGTAGAGAAAAAGGAAAATCGATAAGCGGACGGTGCGCAATGAGAACGTCATCTAAACGACACAGTTTATTCGGAAAACATATGTAATACTCGACGTCAGCAATAGATAGGATCTAGACGTGGGGTGGGTCCCACAACGTGGCATTGAAAATGTCGCTCCAAAATAATTTTAAAAAATAATGTGACGTACCACGTAGCTGATGACGTGAACGTGACCGCAAAGACAAAATAATGTCCGCCACATAACCCGGACGTCCATTTGTTCTCTACTATTTCATAATTTTACTTGTTGAATTTAAACTATGATAAGATTTTTTTAATCTTAATTAAAAATCTAGGGTTAGCATTGAGCTAACCTTTTAATCCTTAAGAATCGTGATGTAATTAATAGAATCTCTCCGTACTTCTTTTTGCTGATGTGGGGATTTGCATATATATATATATATATATTAATAATTACACTACAAAATACGGATTGTTAGGGAGATATTGGATCCCTCCTATGTTGGACAAAACCTGTTCCAAATTATTATTATTACATAACAAAATATTTTTAGTTACTTCAGTTTCTTGGATGTTTGTCTAAAAAAAGTCTATTTGCAAACAACGGAGGAATTGACGTCATTGTTGTTATTCCTAAAAAGTTGGTTTTTGCTTCTTTTGCCAATGAGTCCGCCGCCCTACTATGCTCCCGGTAGTTGTACTTCACTACTACTGTGGCCATGCTTTACTAGTGATACGAAGCGCTTCCACCTTTAATTAACTTTACGCGATGCAAATACAAATTAATCGCAATCTCAAAACGGATATCAAACACTGATGTGAAATCAAAAAAAAATCTTTCTAAAAGAGCCTGTACTACTAAGATACTTAAGAAATTAACTACACATAATTTTTAACGTGATACAAAAAATAAAATTAATTCTTTAGGCATGAGATGATATAGATGCTCCTTTCTCAATGAAGCTTTCTCATATTTCTATTTCTAGAATTGTGTTCTTTCTAAGAACATGACTTCTAACGGAATAGTCAAGTGATACGTAATAGACCAATTTAGTTGTATTGTTGCAAATTGTAATACGGTTTTAATTAAGTACTACTCCTTTTCAATTAGAGTTTTTCAACTCCCATATTAAATAATTTTATAGTCCTTCTTCCATCAGAAGAAGCTTTTCTCCAAACTTTCTTTATTCTTTTCTTCTAAAGCTTGAATACATGTACATCCATAAAATATGAATAAATATTAATTCCAAACTTATTTATTAACACTTGAAGTCACTGTTAATATTTTGAATCCGCCTTTAGCAGCAAGCCTGTTTAATTCAGCTTTTAGTTTATGAATCTTCATATTTCCGTAATCCAACCTAAAAACAAAATGATTTGATTATCACTTGCTTTTGGCCTTAATTCCGAGTTTGGGAGGAAACGTTTCTAGTGAGTAGTCAGTAGGTGCCAATAAAGGTTAAAAACTATTTAACTTGCAACTAGGAAAACCAAGTTAACAACGTTAATATGTATAGTATATGTATAATAATTGAAGAAGTGATGATAAAAAGTTGTGAAGAAGCATTGCAGCAACGTGTACGGCGGACAACGGCAGAGCCAGAATTTTAACTTTACGAATAAAACAACAAATTCAAATACTAATAATTAAATTTTAAATTTAATATTTTTACATATTTATTAAATATTTTAATATAAATACATAATTTAATAAAAAATTATCTGAACCCGTAGCCGAACTTCTAACTCAGTCCCCGATGGCAATGTATATAATTATAACCTGACCTGCATCTCGTGATGCTCGTGATTTCTGCACTCCATCAATCCGAATATTGCAGTAGAGAAGAAAATGACATATGTTTAATCTCTTACCGCTAACACCTATTAATTCCCTTAATAAGGAAAAGAAATGATAGCGACCCATAGATTTAGTGTTCATAAAATATATTCCCTCTCACTATGCTTCATAGTATATAGATTACCCGAAAAATCGGATATAGTTAAATTTATAAGGAGTTTTAAGAATATGTGATATAACTTGACATAAATTGTACGTAGAAGTGAAAATATTTTGATTCTTGGCTATAGAAATGAGATATAAATTGTTGAACTAGAAGAGTGAGTATGTTGAGTAAAACATGCTTAAGAGATTTATTCTTTAATAAATAGAATTAGTCTTTTCTTACAATGTGTGAACCTGCTTGTACTTACAAGGATTTCCCATTTATAGTAGAGAGATCTTACTTTATTTATAATAAAAAATATATAATGGAGAACCCATGATGACTTGTCTCTTCTTCGATTCCTACCAAGATTCTCTCCCCTAGTGCGGTTGCAACGGGTCCTGTCTATACCTGTTAATCGGGTTGGGCTGACCCGTTTACAAACCGGTTCAGCCCGGTTCAACCCGGTACTGTAGTGTGGGGGCGGGCTGGGACGGGTTGGGCGGAGAGCGGGTTTCAAACGAATAATTTTTTGATACCGGTGCACCGAAACCCGCTAAAACCATTAACCCGTTAACGTGTTGTTAACGGGCTACAACCCAGTTCAGCCAAATTCAAATATGACCGTTGGCCAATGGCCCTTTTTTGCAGAAATGGCCATTTCGGCCTACTCCCTTAAGAAAATAGCCCCCACACCCCTTGTATTTGATAAATTATAATTTTAACCTTTTAAAAACTATAAATAGTCCCCCTTCTTCTTCATTTTCCCTCACAATTCACTCTCTTACTACTCTAATTCTCTCTTGATATTATTGATTATTGTTCTTAAATTCTCAATTACTTATTATTTCAAGTTTCATCAAATATTTAGTTTAGTCATTACAAAATTATTATTATCAAATATCAAGTATTCAAGTGAAGTGTGGTATCAACTATCAAGTATCGATCTATCAATTGAAGTTTGGTTTTTGATATCAAATTTAGTGCGGCATCCGGAATTCCGGTACACTCGTTCTATATCTTTTTCTTCTTTGGTGTACAATTATTTTATTATTTATAATTATTAATTTAATTTACATAATGGATATATTTAGAGCAGCCAAAAAAGCGTGCACTAGTAGATGTGGTAGTAAAAAAATTTCCAAAAGATCAAGAGGTGGTGCTTGTTCTTCTAGTAGCTTTACACATATTTCTGAAAGTTCACGTGAAAATTTAAATGTAGATTATGAGGGACTTCAAGAAAATTATGGTATAGATGACGATTTAGATGATAATTTAGATGATATTCCATTTTCATCACCTGATAATCTTGAAACACCACCAGCTACACTTGGTAATGCTAGTCAAACTCAAAATATTAGGGGTGGAAGTCGTGGTAATACAAATAGGCCTCCCCTCCCTATTAAGAAGAATCGAAGATTAAGAAGTAAGTGTTGCAATTATTTTGATAGACTAGAAGAAGATAAAAATTATGTAAGATGTAGAATTTGTAAGGATATTTATAAACATGAGACCGGTAAGGGAGGGGGAACGGGTCAACTTCGTAGGCTCATTGTAGACAACCACCCTCTTGATTGGGGAGTAAATGAGGAAGATGGGCAACAAAAACTTAACCCCGGTACTGGAGGGTTAATGGGTAAATACGATATTAAGAAAGATCAGAAGGAATTAGCTAAAATAATTATTTTAGGTTGTTTACCTTTTAGTTTTGCCGCTTCACCATATCTTGTTACTTATATTCAAAGAATTTATAACCCTTTGTTTAAAGATATTCCTAGAAGTACTTGTAGAGCTGATATCTTTAGTCTTTTTGGACAATATTAGACATATATACGTTATTTGTTCGCTAGTCTTTCTTGTAGAATTTCTCTTACTTCTGATATTGGTCATGCTGTAAATGGTAATGATTATTTGACTGTTACATTCCATTGGATAGATGGTAATTTTTGTATGCAAAAACGTATTATTGCTTTTAAATATGATGAAGATCAAAGCCATACTGGTGCATTTATAAGTAATACTATCCATGAAGTTGCTATATTTTATAATCTTGCAGAAAAAGTTTTGTGTGTGTCATTTGATAATGCTTCTAACAACAATGATGCTATTACAATATTAAAATTGCATCTACACCCACCACTTCCTGAAATATTTCATGTTAGATGTGCATGTCATATTTATAATTTGATTGTGAAGAGTGGCCTTGAATTATTTAGAGATGATATCACTTTAGTTAGAAGCGTTGTTGGTGTAATTCAAGGAAATAATAGAAGTGCTAGATTAAATGCATTTAAAGAAAAATGTGTACACTATGAACTAAAACCAAGATTCATGCCTGAAGAAATAGTTACTAGGTGGAATTACACTTATTTATTCTTAAAATGTTGTTATAAATATAGAATGCCTATAACTGAAGTTGCTAATTCTCATTGTAACGATCCTAGCCATTTGTTAACATCTATAACTTGGGATGTCATTGAAGATGTTGTAAAGTTTTTACAAAAATTTTATGTGGCTACACTTGAGTTTTCTGGAGCTTATTATCCTACTATTGCAAATGGTTTAGTTCATATTGCTGAAATTTCTCTTTTACTACATAATTTGAAAAAGAAAGAAAGATATACTTCTGTTGTTGAATCTATGCTAGATAAGTTTAAAAAATATTTTTACCCAATTCCCCCTATTCACCTAATTGGTGCTATTTTAAACCCTTCTATCAAAATGGCCACTTGTTGCCAATTAATCACTCCTTTATATTCTTATATGGATATTGGACCAACTGAAACTCCTGATATTGACACTTGTATTTCTGATCTACACAAACATTTAGAAATATTATATAATTATTATGCTAATATTGTTGATGCTTCTTCTGCTGTAGATGCAAATATTCCTTCAAGTTCAGTTTCAACATCTGGGACTAGTGCTTTGGATGATAATGATGGTGTTGAAGATTATTTGATTTGATCTACAATAGGGGAGCATCAACAAACCAGTAGCAGGAATATTGATGAACTTCAATTCTACTTGCAAAAGTCAGTAGAGCCCCGCACAAAGGAATTTCTACCACTGGGTTGGTGGAGGAACAACTCAAATTAATTTCCTGTTCTTTCGGCCATGGCTCGAGACGTGCTAAATGTGCCGATTTCAATAGTCGCATCAGAGAACGCATTTAGCCAAGCAAGGCAGCAACTAGGATAGCAACACTTTGGAAATTCATTGGGTAGCAACGCTTTGGAAATTCTAGTGTGCTTCAGAGATTGGATAAGATCAGAACGACAAAATCAAGGGCGTGACGAGGTAGATGAAGCGGAGGACCAAAAAATTAGAGATATAATGGTTTATGGTTCTGATTCAACCAATGCCGGAAACCAAGAACCTCATGTTGACATGGATGAACTTACAAAAATGATGAAAATTATGTGATGTACTATTTCTTTTTTTAATAATTATTGTAAACTTTTAATTTGCAAGTTCAAAAATAATAAAATCAAAAAAGAACTTGCAATTTAATTTGAAGTATTATATATTATTCAATAAAAATATCAAATGAAAGTCTTCGGAGCTTTATCCTTACATATTGCCTATTGGTCTTATTAAATAATTTTTTGTAGCCACTTACTTTCAAATTTTAATTTTAAAATTATAAAATTCAAATTTCAAATTTTAAACTTCAAAGTTTAAGTCTAAGCCTTAAAAGTTTGCAAACACTTAAGTATCAATAATATTGAATAAGAAAAGCAAAATTTACTTTAAAAAAAAATAAAAATTCCACGGCCCGCTAACAACCCGCTAAGCCTGAACCCGGACGGACAAAAAAACCCCAAAAAAGTACAGCCCACTAATAACCCGCTAACTCAGCCCACTAACAGCCCGTAATGTTAAACGGACGGGCTAATTTTTTTTGTGTCGAGCCCGTCCCAGCCCGCCCGTTAAACACCCATAGTCCTGTCTGCGAACTCGATACTGGCTCGAGCTCGATATTGGGTCGAGCCCTCGGCCTTGAGTTTGAGTTCGACATTCGGAGTGAGTGTCAATCGGTCTGTGCATCTCCGATAACCTTCTATTTGCCTTGCGGTTCGATTTGGTCATGGGCTTGATAATGATACCAAGCTGATTCCTCAATCGATCTTGGAGCTCGAGGCTTGTTTGTACGATCCTCGGAACTTGTCTCGAGCTCTCACTTCGATCTCTTACCATTCGAACTCGATCAAACGTACGGAGGCTGAAATCTATTTCGACCGTATATAGATAGTCCCCTCGTTTCTTAGGAAGAATGTGGTGAGAAGCAACATGATTTTCGACGGCCCGATCGGATTGTAAGCTTACGTTTTCACTGGGCTCGATCATGACGTATGTGATAGTTGTCCCATCCATTTAGTCTTTCAAGGTATTTAATGTATGTCAGACGGTGGTCGGCCACCGCTGATACTGAACCGTCACGGTATAAACCTATAAATAGCCCTTCCATTTATCATTTACCACTTTTACATCTCCAACCTCCCAAATTTTCTTACTCTTTCTGCCTTTATTTTGCCGCTTGTAGAGCCACCTTCATCAACCTTTCATCTTCCTTTGCTTTTCTTTCTCTTACATCAATGGCATAAACTTCAAAAATCGTACCTCAGAAGGAGAAAGCTTCCTCTTCACGGCGTCCGACGACAAGGCGCCAGTAGAGCCGCCTCCCTATGAGTATGTTCCTGGCCCGTGTACTCTGAAGATTGATTTTAAGGTTGAAAATCCTTCGTCGTTTCCGGGTCGATGTGAGCATGTGTCGATGTACATGTGCTCGATAACAGAGGGCCATCTCGAGGCTCTGAGGAAAGACTGCAACTGGGGTCCCGAGGTTGTGTTGCAAATTCCCTCTCCCGAAGAGAGCATCGTCACTCATGTGGAGGGTTTTTTAAGTGTATATACTTACCCCTTCACGTTGGGTTCCGTCGACCCAATGATCATTGATTTTTACAAAAGATATCAGGTCACTCTCGGTCAAATTCATCCTTCTCTATGGCGCATAGTGACCTTATTTCGCTTCTTCTCCAACAAGTTCGGGGGGCTGGATTTCACCCTAAATCACCTCATACGATTGTATCGGCCTCAAATATTTTGAGGACTAATCAGGCTTCATCGTCGAGCATCAAAAGCTTTAATATCGAGCATCGACGAAGACAAGGATCGGGGTTGGATAGGCCATTATATTCGGGTGAGGACCTGTGACCTCATTCTGGAAGAGAAGATGCCGTTCCCCGAGGAATGGAATTTTGAACGTAAATGGTTTTCATAAGGTGTTGTTTTTTTGTATCTTTCTCCGATTTTATCTGATATCTTTCTCCTATATAGAGCTGCCCCTTGGATGCTACAAGCGGTACCCAACCTCGAAGATTGGGTTCGAAAGTTAGCCTCGATTTTCTCTTATGCCGAACGTGCTTGGCGTGATTTGGCAAAAGGTAGATGGGAGGCCAAGAATCAAGGTAAGGGTCACTTCTCGTGTTCTTCGAAATGATTTTACGCTCCATTCCTTACCGACTTCCTTTTATGCAGGTGTAACCAAGGATGCCGTTTTGAGGCCTTCAAGTGGTGAGGAAGGAACCAAGTATTTGGTCCCGGAACCGGGGAAAGATAAGAAGCGGAAAGTTGTCTCTCGGTCAGAGGACCCCAAGCCCAAAACTCGAAGGGTGAGGAGGAAGGCAATCGCTCTTTCGACGGACTCGGTCCAGCGACTGAGAGAAGAAGAAGAAGAAGATGATGCCTCGGCTTTGGTGATCCGATCTGTGAAAGCTGTCAAGGTCGCCAAGCCTTCTGAGCCGATGACGGCTATACCGGTCGGGGTTGGTTCCGATACCCCGAGTCTCGATCAGAGCGTCCCGAGCGATTCGCTTGGGACTATGATAGTAGGTCATTTTCGTTCTCTTTCGACCTTTTTTGAGAAGGCGTTAAAGGAAGCTCAAGAATTGAAGACCCCCGATATGGGCAGAGGCTCTAGTGTAGGGGACCTTTTTCGGGATTTCTTTACTGGAGTCGATGATGCTTCCGACATTAGTGACGCTTCTCTTCTCCTAGAAGAGGCCCAACGTTTCATTTCTCGGGTAATGATTTTACTGTGCTTGGTTTATTCGTTCTTTTCTAAACTTCACTTGTGTTATTTTTCTACTGTGCAAGCCATTAGCAGGTTTCAAGTCGACCTCAACCAGTTTGAGGTTGAGCTTCAGAGGATCTTGGGGGAGAGATGCTTTGCGGCTTCTTTGCAGCCAAAAGGACGAGGCTATAAAGGACCTCCAAGCAGATTTGGCTAAGGCTCGTGAAGAAGAGGCTGAACTAGTTAAGTAGGTGAGCCTCGTTCTGTTAGAGTATGGGTTTGACCTTACTGTGGAAGCTAACCCTTTGTTATCTCAGCTGCAGCAAAAGATTGAAAAGATCGAGTTGCTTCAGGAAGAAGTCGATCAAATAAAGGCTGAATTTGACCGGTGGAAGGAGACTATTGACCGCCTGGCTGCAGAAAACGAAACCATCTTGGCCAAATTATTATTGGCCAATATTCAGCTTCGAAGCGTCAAGAAAAAGGGTTCGGCTTAGGCCAAGAGGATCGAGGAGCTTGAAACACGGCTTGCTGAGGCCAAGGCGGAGGTTGAGTCGTCAAAAGTCATGGCGGACAAGTCCATTGCCGTGTATCGGGCCGATGCCGAGGCTGCTCAATGGAGGCAAGAGAGGCAGCGAATACTGCTGACACTCGAGCACATTGGGTTGCCGAACTTGCTAAGTGTCGGTCTCGGAGGGAGACCCTCGAGAAGATACATGCTCGAGGTTTCGACCTTGCTGAAGAGATAAAAAGGGCTAAAGAACTCGAAGCTGAAGCTGAGGCCTTAGATTCTGATGGCGATGATGATGATGATGATGATGATGGTAGAAAGAGCGGGTCCGAAGATGGGGGGGGGTGCCCGGTGGAGAAGGGACCGCTCTCGATGATAACCCAGAAGCTTAGTCCTTAGCTTCTTCTATGTTGCATTCAATTTTTTATGTAAACCATCTTTGTATATATACTTCAAGTTCGAGCAATCACTCACTCGGTCATAAAAAGCCTACGAGCTAATATACTTTGAGTTCGAGTTCAAAACAATCACTCACTCAATTATCAAAACCTAAGGGCTATCTTACTTCGAGTTTGAATGTTCACTCGACCACTAAGCCTGTGGGCTACTTTTATTTCGAGCTCGAGCGAACATTCACTCGGCCATAAAGGCTACGAAGGCCGAATTCGATAAAATCACCTAAATCCTCATGAAAACATCCGCAAGGCATGAATGAAATCTTCACGAAGCAAGTCAGTAAAAGAAAAAGATATAGATAGCCCTTAGGCTTTAATAATTGAGTGAGTGATTGTTTCGAACTCGAACTCAGGATATCTTAGCCCGTAGGCTTTTTATGACCGAGTGAGTGATTGCTCAAACTCGAAGTAAGATAGCCCTTAGGCTTTAATAATTGAGTGAGTGATTGTTTCGAACTCGAACTCAAAGTATATTAGCCCGTAGGCTTTTTATGACCGAGTGAGTGATTGCTCGAACTCGAAGTAAGATAGCCCTTAGGCTTTAATTATTGAGTGAGTGATTGTTTTGAACTCGAACTCAAGATATCTTAGCCCGTAGGCTTTTTATAACCGAGTGATTGCTCGAACTCAAAGTAAGATAGCCCTTAGGATTTAATAATTGAGTGAGTGATTGTTTCGAACTCGAACTTAGGATATCTTAGCCCGTAGGCTTTTTATGACCGCTTGTATCAAAAATCCCTTTGATGGTGGTTGGCCTTTAAGTCTGTTTGAATCATGAAGCACGAAAATATTTTAAAAGTGTAAGATATATGAAAAACTACGTGGGCATGGTTCGTTTTGACTATTTGTCCCTTACACGTTTCTATATCGAGACCCTGTTTGTCATGAATTTGATATTGGGCGACTTTCTTGTGTCAAACTTGATTTATTCACTTGGTAGTCCCCCAGTATTCGAGATTGATTATGAAGGAGCCTGAGATACTATTGATTTGTCCCTGGGTATCACATAGTTGCTGTCTCATTAAAAACCTTGTCGGAAAAACCCATTTGGGATAAAAGCCGAACTTAAGAGAAAAAGAGTACAACGCATGCTTTGAAACCAGAGGTCTTGATGTTTTTTGTCGAATTCATGCAATGAGTTAGTGTCGAATATACGTATATAGACGATAGAGGAGAAAATCATACCTTAACAGTAATATCATTTGAGAAGCGATATGTTCCAATTGTTTGGTAATGGTTTTCCATCAATTGCTCCAAGTTTATAAGATCCTTTCCCGACTATATCGAGGACCTGATAGGGTCCTTCCCAATTTGGCCCGAGCTTCCCTTCATAAGGATATCGAGTGTTGACGGTGACCTTTCTACGACCAAGTCCCCGACCTTGAAATGGCAGAGGTTGGTTCTTCTGTTGTAGTACCTTTCGATTCGTTATTTTTGTGCAGCCATTCGAACCAGTGCCGCCTTTCATTTTCATCTAATAATTCGAGGCTAGTATTCATTGCCTCATAGTTTGATTCTTTTGATGTATGTTGGAACCTTGCACTTGGTTCCCCGACTTCGACCGGAATTAGATCTTCGGATCCATACACTAGGGAAAATGGGGTTGCTCCTGTACTGGATTTAGATGTTGTCCGATATGCCCAAAGGACTTCAGGCAAAATTTCTCTCCACTTTCCTTTTGCTTCGTTCAATCTTTTATTTATGTTTTAGATGATAACCTTGTTCGTTGATTCGGCCTGTCCATTCCCGCTAGGAAGATATGGTGTAGACAATATTCTTTTTATCTTATGGTATTCGAGGAATTTTGTCACTTTACTGCCGATAAACTGTCTACCATTGTCACATGTTATTTCTGCTGGTATCCCAAATCGACACACGATGTGGTCCCAAATGTAATCTATAACCTATTTTTCTCTCACTTTTTCGAACTCTTGTGCTTCAACCCATTTAGAGAAATAGTCAGTCATAAACAAAATGAATTTAGCTTTACCTGGGGCCGATGGTAGAAGGCCGACGATATCCATTCCCCATTTCATGAATAGCCATGGATAAATGACCGAATGAAGCTGCTCTCCGGGTTGATGGATCATCGGTGCAAACCTTTTACATTTATCACATTTTCGAACGAACTCCTTAGTGTCTTTCTCCATGCTATCCCAGTAGTACCCTGCTCTGATGATTTTGCGAATTAATGGTTCGGCGCCGGAGTGGTTTCCACAAGTGCCTTCATGGAACTCTCGTAAAACATAATCGGGGTCTCCTGGTCCCAAACATACTGCCAGTGGTCCTTCGAACACCCTTCTATATAATGTTCCATCTTCAACCATCGTGCATTGAGCATTCTTGGTTCGAACCCTCGATTCTTTAGGGTTCAATGGGAGTTTTCCGTTCTTTAAATATTCAATATACTTATTCCTAAAATACCAGGTTAAGCTCGTGGAATTTATTTTGGCATGTCCATCCTCGATTACAGATCTCGAGAGTTGAACGACAGTCCCCGAGTTGATCTTATCCTCCTCGACCGACGACCCCAAATTTGCGAGTGTGTCGGCCTCACAGTTTTGTTCTCGAGGCACTTGTTGCAGGGTCCATTCTTTGAAACGGTGTAGAGTTACCTGTAATTTGTCCAAATACCTTTGCATCCTATCTTCTCGAACCTCGAAAGTTTTGTTTACTTGGTTCACCACTAGTAAAGAGTCACATTTGGCTTCAATGACTTCTCCTCCCAGGCTTTTAGCTAGCTCGAGACCTGCAATCATGGCCTCATACTCGGACTCATTGTTAGTTAATCTAGTGGTTGGATTTTCTAATAATGCCACATGTGGGAGGTTTCAGTATGATGCCAATCCTGGACCCCTTCATATTTGAAGCACCATCTTTGTAGAGGGTCCAAATCCCCAACGACGTACCAGATTTTAACTAGAGTTATTTTTAACTTCGGGTACCAGGTTTGGCGTGAAATCGGCCATGAAGTCCGCTAAAATTTGGGACTTGATGGTCGTACGGGGTTGATATTCGATATCGTACCCACTGAGTTCGACGGCCCATTTGGCCAATCGACCTGATAGTTCGGGCTTGTGCAAAATATTGCAAAGTGGGTAAGTGGTCAAAACGCATATGGGGTGACATTGAAAGTATGGTCTTAACTTTCTAGAGGCACTTATTAGTGCAAGTGCTAATTTCTCTAGGTGAGGGTATCTAACCTCTGCTTCCCCTAAGGTCCGACTTACATAATAAACAGAAAACTGCGTACCTTGCTCTTCTCGAATTAGGACGCCACTTAGCGCGATTTCTCATACCACCAAGTATAAGTATAACTTCTCATCTGTCCTCGGAGTGTGAAGTAGTGGTGGGCTCGATAGGTACCGCTTCACTTGCTCTAGTGCCTGTTGGCATTCCGGGGTCCAGGAGAAATCGTTCTTCCTTTTGAGTAGAGAGAAGAATTTGTGACTTTGATTTGATGACCTTGAAATGAATCGTCCTAAGGCAGCTATCCCCCCGGTTAGCCTTTGCACTACTTTCACGCTATCCATGACGGTGATGTCTTCGATGGCCTTAATTTTGTCGGGGTTGATCTCGATTCCCCGATTCGATACCATGAAACCAAGAAACTTGCCCGATCCAACCCCAAAAGCACATTTCTCAGGGTTGAGCTTCATGTTGTGTTTTCTTAAGATCTTGAACGTTTCCTGCAAATTAGTCAAATGGTCCTATGCACACATGGACTTAACTAGCATGTCATCAATGTAAACTTCCATCGATTTACCTATTTATTCTTCAAACATTTTATTCATTAGGCGTTGGTAAGTAGCTCCTGCGTTTTTAGCCCGAATGGCATTATAGTATAGCAATAAGTTCCGTACTTGTTGTTAAATGAAGTCTTTTCCTGGTTCTCCGGGTTCATTCAAATTTGATGGTACCCGAAGTAGGCGTCGAGAAAAGTAAGGATCTCGTGGCCGGCTATGGCATCGATCATGCAATCGATGCTAGGCAGTGGAAAAGAATCTTTGGGGCATGCTTTGTTTAGATCTTTATAATCTACGCACATTCTAAGTTTATTCCCCCTTTAGGGACTACAACTACGTTGGCTAACCACTCGATATATTTTACTTCCCGAATTGACCCTATTTTGAGAAGTTTAGTTACCTCATCCATTACAAATGTGTGTTTTACCTTAGACTGAGGTCTTCTTTTTTGCTTCACCGGTTTGTACCAGGGGTCCAAGCTCAGCTGGTGCGTTGTTATCGACGGTGGGATACCTGCCATGTCTAAATGGGACCAAGAAAAATAGTCTATGTTATCGATAAGAAATTGAATGAGTTTTTCCCTGAGTTCGGGGGTCAATCCTGTTCCTAGGTATACCTTTATATGGGTAGATATTTGATTAATATAACCTGCTCCAGTTCTACGATCGTAGATTTGGTGGCGTCAGAGTTTTCGGGGATGATGAAAGCTCGAGGTGTCGAAAACTCTTCCTTGTCATCCTTTATTTCCTGTTCCACTGGTTCGGTCGAGACTGGTGGCTGTGATTTCTATTTGGTTTCTCATCTATCTTTAGTGCTCGATATTTCTGAGACCGATAGCATTGGTATCAGTGTTACCTCATCGACCGCAAATATTTCCTTCGCAGCATGTTGCTCCCCGTATATTGTTTTCACGCCGTCCGACGTAGGAAATTTCATTACTTGGTGGAGGGTCAAAGGCACTGCCTTCATATTATAGATCCAAGGCCTTTCGAGTAGGGCATTATACCTCATATCCTCTTCGATTACGTGGAATTTGGTATTTTGGATGGTTCCAGCTACATTCACTGGTAGAGTAATCTCCCCTTTAGTCGTTTCACTAGCCATATTGAAACCGTTCAAGACCCGAGCTGAGGGCACGACTTGATTCTGCAAACCGAGCTGCTCCACTACCCAAGATCAGATGATATTCGCAGAGCTACCTGGATCCACTAAAACACACTTAACTTGAGCTTTATTTAATAGGATAGAAATTACCAGAGCGTCGTTGTGAGGTTGAGAGATGCCCTCAGCTTCTTCAACTCCGAATGATAAAGTGTCCTCGGCTACATAACCTCGAGTTCATTTTTCCCGTGTGGCCGGTACCTTGCCGTAATTGAGCACGGGTCCCTGTGGAGTATCGACCCCACCGATGATCATATGAATGATATGCATAGGTTCATCTTGTTTATCCTTTTTGCTGGCGTCCCTTTCTCTGAAGTGATTCTTTGCTCAGTCACTAAGGAACTTCGAAGGTGGCCCTCATCGAATAGGCGGGCTACCTCTTCTCTTAATTGTCTGCAATCTTCGGTCCTGTGGCCATGCGTGCCATGATACTTGCACACCGAATTCAGGTTTCTTTGGAAAGGGTCAGTTTGCATGGGTCTCGGCCACCTGGTATCTTTGATTCTTCCGATTGCCGATACAATGCCCGATGCGTCGACGCTGAAATTGTACTCCGATAGCTGAGGTGCCTCTATAGGATCTCCATATTTATCGAAGCCACTCTTGGTCATAGATCCCCGAGAATTTTGTCCTCGATCACTTCTTCAATTGTTCCGAGCTGAATTGCGTGCTGAGCCGTTGTTCATTCGATTTGCGACGTACGGTTGATATCAGTCTGTGTTCGACCATTGTTCTTTGTCGATATCCCTTTGGTTTTTAATCGCGGCCCTGTTCTGGTGCACGTATCCGGAAGGAGCTCCCAACTGGTCGTCTTCGACCCTAATTTTTGACTGATATCGGTTGTGTATATCCGCCCAATTTATTGCCGGATACTCGATCAAATTTTGCTTCAGCTAATGTGATGCTATTGAACTTTGCTCGTTCAACCCTTGGGTGAAAGCTTGGACAGCCCAGTCGTCTGTGACCGGTGGAAATTCCATGCGTTCCATTTGAAATCGAGACACAAACTCCCTCAACATTTCATTACCGCTTTGTTCTACTTTGAAGAGGTCTGATTTCCTTGTTGCAACCTTTATGGCACCAGCATATGCCTTTACAAACGAATCCGCTAACATGGCAAAAGAATTGATGGAATTTGGTGGCAAATTATGATACCAAATCATCGCTCCCTTCGAGAAGGTCTCTCCGAAATTTTTCAATAACACGGATTTGATCTCGTCGTCTTCCAAATTGTTATCCTTGATGGCACACGTGCAAGAGGTAACGTGTTCGTTGGGATCGATCGTACTGTTATATTTGGGAATTTCGGGCATACAAAATTTTTTGGGGATTGGTTTTGGGGCTGCACTCGAAGGAAAAGGCTTTTGGGTGAATTTCTTCAAATCCAGCCCTTTTATCATTGGAGGAGCTCCCGGTATATGATCGACCTTGGAATTATATGTTTTTACTTTTTTATCATTGACTTCGACTCGTTTTGTGAGTTCCTCGAGTAATTTAGTAATTTCAGGAGTAGTCCCCGATTCTTGCTCGTTTGACTTCACTATGGTTGGCTCTGTTCTGTGGGTGATTTGCCAAGCGGATCGGGATCCGATCTGCTTTGTACCTGAGTTTGGCTCTGCAACTGAGCTATCGCTATTTGCTGGGCTTTTAACATCTCGAAGATCATCCGTAAGCTGACTCCGATCTGCTCTACGTTATGGGCGTCTCGAGCCACGGATCGAGTACCGCCCTGGATGCTTTTTCCGGTTCGGAATGTTGGTTCGCCTAGAGCCACTTGTGAATTGACATCTAGTGGTACTTCGACTCGAATTTCAGGTACTTTGATTCGAGCTTCAGTGACATCGTTAGGTGGCCTTCCGGCCCTAGGTATCAAGTTGTTGGTTTCATCCTGAAGATCGGCTTCATGGTTGATAGGTAAAGCCATGAATCGAGGGTTTGCCATTGCTGATCCGGAGTTGTAAACTGGTGTGCATTGCAGATTTGTATCAAGCAACCACTGTTATCCTTATCCCTATGGTGGGCGCCAAACTAGTTACCCGAAAAATCAGATATAGTTGAATTTATAAGTAGTTCTAAGGATATGTGATATAGCTTGACATAAATCGTACGTAGAAGTGAAAATATTTTGATTCTTGGCTATAGAAATGGGATATAAATTGTTGAACTAGAAGAGTGAGTATGCTGAGTAAAATAGGCTTAAGAGATTTATTCTTCAATAAATAGAAGTAGTCTTTTCTTACAACGTGTGAACCTCCTTGTGCTTACAAGGATTCCCCCCTTTATAGTAGATAGATCTTACTTTATTTATAATAAAAAATATATAGTGGAGAACCCATGATGACTTGTCTCTTCCTCGATTCCTGCCAAGATTCTCTCCCCTAGTGCGGTTGTAACGGGTCCTGACTGCGAGCTCGATACTGGCTCGAGCTCGGTATTGGGTCGAGCCCTCGGCCTTTAGTTCGAGTTTGACATTCGAGGTGAGTGTCAATCAGTTTGTGCATCTCCAACAACCTTCTCTTTGCCTTGCGGTTCGATTTGGTCATGAGATTGATAATGATACCGAGCCGATTCCTCGATCGGTCTTGGAGCTCGAGGCTTGTTTGTACTATCCTTTGAACTCGTCTCGAGCTCTCACTTCGATCGCTTACCATTCGAACTCGATCAAATGTATGGAGTCCGAAATCTATTTCGACCGTATACATATATGTTACCGTTACCATCGGGAAACAAACGTTTCTTATGTTTTAGCATTCTGTAAATATGTTTAATTGTAAGAAAATATATAATTTCTTGTATCTTTTGTATAATTTCTAACACTATAAAATTATTTTCCAAAAACGGTGCTAATCTGCACTTGAAGCCTCAAGCTTGACAAGTCCTTTAATGGAGGAAGCTTCTGGAGAGGAGAAGAAGAGAGCATTTTCAGACAAAATGAAAGCATCTGATTCATTAGGGACTATGCAGGTGGTTATATACATAACTCCACTAACCGACTCACTAATTAACTTAACCAATGGGACGCTGTCACATCACCCTGACTAACTACTGCTAACCAACTATTAACTAACAGACTAACAACACAAATACAAACTAACAAACTAACAATAAAAGTTATAATACCCCCCCTCAAGCTGGAGGGTGCAAAATGTTCAGCACACCAAGCTTGCCTTGAAGAAACACGTGTTGAGCTTGACACAACCCTTTTGTGAGTAAATCAACTAATTAGTCTTGAGTATTCACATAGACTGTCTTGACAATACCATTTTTGATCTTATCTCGAATGAAGTGGCAGTCAATTTCTATATGCTTCGTACGCTCATGGAAGATGGGATTAGCTGCTATTTGCATAGCAAATTTGCTGTCACTAAAGACTGTAACAGGGACTTGAATGGTCACTCCCAGCTCTTTGAACAAACCTATCAACCAAGTAACTTCCGCTATATGTGAAGCCTGATAAGTAGGGATTTTGACTACTTATTAGTGCTTTTTAGCTTTCGTTTTAGTCCAAAAGCGTTTAATTGTGTTCCCGAAAATTGATGAAATGTGCTTAATTGCAGGAATATTGGAAGATGAACTCTTAAGATGAAATCCAACTCAAGAAGGAGCAATCTGAACTCAAGGACAAAAAAGGACACAAAAGCTCAGAAGTGCGACCGCAGGATATCATCTGTGGCCGCAGATTGTGAAGGAAAATCCACCAGACACGGGTGCAAAGTGCGGTCCGCATATGAATTGTACAGCCGCAGAAGCTGGGCCATAGAAAAGTTCAGAGAATATGCAATTCAAGTCCATCAAAAGTGCAGACCGCCGCAGAAGAAGAGCTATGCGGTCACAGTTACAATTGTGCGGACCGCAGAAGAGCAAGATGCGGCCACAATTACAAATCTGCCGACCGAAAAAAGAGTGCAGTGCGGCCGCAATTTAGAATTATGCATCCGTAGATTTCCAATCCTGTCAACCTGAAGAAAAGTTCGGACCACACATGGAATTGTGCGGTCACAGAACCTCCGAAAAGGCATTTTTGTCCGAAATTTCCAGCCCTGTATAAATAAATAAGTTTCATATTTTTATGTCAACTTTTGACATCTGCTGTTAAAGTAACCGTTTCCTTTTACTTTTTAGTAGTTTTTCATATTTTGAGCTACTTGAACATAGATTTTATCATTTTAATTAGCAATATAAGTTTAATTATCACTTCTTCTTATTTTTCTTCCATTTCAATCATGAGTAACTAGATTTTCATTAGGGTTGTGACCAAACCCTAGTGAGTAAACTTAATGGGTGTTTAATTTATTGCTTGTTTATGGTTGAGTGTTTATTATTTAGCCTTGTTCTTGCTTTATTTTGTGGAATTAATGGTTGCAAACATTAGTTCATGCCTATTTGATTTGGTCTCTACTTGAGAAAGAGAGACTTAGTCTAGAAAAACTTGGCTAACAAGAAATTGGGTCAATCGAGAGATTGATAAGCCCAATTAAAGGGTTGAACCTAGAGATAGTAACAATCCTACTTGAGCTTTTATCAACCATTTTGTTCAATACCCATTTGGACTTGAGAAATCTAAATCTAAATCACTATCTGACCGAGAGGTATTGAGTGGGTAATTGAGTGTTGATAGCTATAATACACCCCGACCAATAAAATAAGCTTTAAAGTTTATATCACATTAGGCAAACACCTAAGTGAAGGTCATAACCCTAGGCTTTTTATAACATTTGAAAAGCAACAAAAACAATTTCCTAGTTTTATTTCTCAACTTGCAATCGTAGTTCAAATTAGATTTCAAAAACAACCAAATTTTGCGGAAGAGTAAATTTAGATATTCAAATTCACACGCTATGATACATACTACTAACTCCTATCTATATCTCCCTATGGAATTCGACCCCGAATCTTGTTGGGTACTATTATTTCATCGACCATTTTCATAACCTCGAATTGAGGTGTGAGCTTGGACGAGATCAATTTTTGGCGCAGTTGCCTGGGAGCTAAAAACAGTGTTAACTATATATTTAGGTACAATACCATGGCAAAAAATGATCTTGGAAACATAGCTTTGCGGGATATGGATGTTAAAGATGATCAAATGGATGATCTCCCTTTTGAACCTCAAGCAAATAGACGAGGCCGAGCGCCTCAAGACAATGTACCCGCTCCACCTCTACCTCCACCACGAGTAGCTCCACACCGGGTGTTTCTGAATGAAAGGTATGCAAGTGCTATAATCCCTCCCCATATTAGAGCGGGAAACCTCAAAATAACCAACGTGATGCTCACTTTGCTCTTACAACAAGGGTTCTTCACCAGTGCACCGGGTCAAAATGCATATAAACACTTAAAAGGGTTCGTAGATACGTGTTGGGGAAGTAAACAAACTAATGTCTCCAAGGATGATTTGAGGCTAAGGCATTTTTCTTTCTCTCTACGGGGGAAAGCTTTAGATTGGTGGGAACGTTTACCAAATCATTCCATTCATACTTGGGATAAACTAGCAGAGAAATTTATTTCTAAGTACTTCTCTCCCGGGAACATGTCTATTATTCGGGATAAAATTCTAGCATTCAAGTAAGAGCCCAATGAACCACTACACGAGATATGGGAAATGTATAGAACAATGGTGAAGAGTTCCCTAACAACGATATGATGTAGAACATGATTCAACAAACTTTCTATCGGGGGATTAATATCACCAACCAATGTGTAGTGAATCAACTTGCCGGTGGGAACTTCATGACTACGCCTTATACAGAGGCGTGTTATATCTTGGATTAGATGGAGGATACTTCTGCGACGTGAAAATCTCGGGCTAATGTTCCACAAGGTGACCCCAATGTGATTCACCTTCACAAAAAGTTGCATGATCATGGACAAGCCATAGCCGAGTTGACTACTACCATGAACCAATTGACAAAGGCTCAACTTCAACAAGTGCAAAACCCGAGGCAAGTCAATGCAATAGAGGGAGTAGGTATGATGGTGAACAAGCAAAGAACAAGAAATCCACAAGTGCAACAAATAGTGGACAATTTTGTGCAAGATGATAGTGGATTTGATCAAGATGAATCTTACAATGACAAAGAAGAGGAGGTTCAATATGTGAACAACTTTCAAGGACAAAGAAACAACTCCCAATGCCCTAGTAAACAACAATGGAGACCTTCAAATAATCAAGGCAATTGGAATTCTCACAACCAATGTAATTGGAGTGGTGGAAACAATCAAGGCAATTGGAATAATAACAACAATCAAGGCAATTGGAGTGGAAACAATAATCAAGGGAATTGGCATAACAGTAATAACCAAGGCAATTAGGGAGGCAACAATCAAGGTGGGTGGAATAACAATCAAGAAAATCGGGGGTCGGGTTCCCAAAGGCCTCCGATGTATCAACAACCCGCCCCCTTATCCTTCCCATGGTCCTAGTTCTTCTAACAATGAAATGGGCCGTATTGAGAACATGTTCTAGCAAATGATGGAGAAGAAGGCCGATTTTGATGCTCAACTTTCTTCACACAACACCTCGATCCGTAACTTGGAAGTGAAAATAGGACAAATTTTTCAAGCATTAAATTCTCATCCTAAGGGGGCACTACCAAGTGATACGGTGGTGAATCCGAAGGGTGGGAATAATACGGGGCATGCCATATCCGTTACTACAAGAAGTGGAAGAGGTGGGAATGCACCCACCTCAAGTCAAAGGTAACTTGTGGATGATGAACAAGTGGTAGAAGAAGAGGAAATCCCAACTAACGTAGTGCAAGCAAATGATGAAGTGCGGATTGATATTGATGACACGGTGGACGAGACACAAGATGAAGTGAACCCATTTAGGGAGCATATGATTGACGTACTGGAACCTGTAGTGCAAAAGGCTAAGGCACCATTTCCTAAGTCATCTCCTTCATATCCTCAAAGGTGCCAAGACAAATGTCAAGAATCAGTTCAAAAAGTTTATTTATATGATGAAGAGTCTCTTGATAAATGTGCCATTAGTTGAAGCCTTGGAGCAAATGCCCGGTTATGAAAAGTTTATGAAGGACTTGGTGAGAAAGAAGCAGTCGATGAATTTTGAAACTATCAAAGTCACTCACCAAGTGAGTGCAATTGTGCATTCGAAGGCTCCTAAGTTGGAAGATCCCAGTGCTTTCACAATCTCTTGTACCATTGGAAGTGTTGACTTTGCCAAACTTTTTGTGATCTTGGGGTGAGTATCAATTTGATGCCCTATTCGGTTTTCAAGACCTTGGGAATTGAGCAACCTATGAGATTACAAATGGCCGATCGTACCATGAAGAGACCATTGGGGGTGATTGAAGATGTATTGGTTCGTGTTGATAAGTTCATTCTCCTAGCAGATTTTGTTATTCTTGATTGTGAAGTGGACTATGAGGTGCCAATTATTCTTGGTAGACATTTTCTTGCTACGGGGAAAGCTCTTGTTGATGTGGAAGCCGGAGAACTCACTTTTCGGGTGGGTGATGAAAAAGTAGTGTTCCACGTGTGCAAATCTATGCGGCAACTGAATAGCAATGAAGTGTGTTCTTTCGTGGACTTGGCAACTTATGTGATTATTGATGATACAAGTGCCACGATAAATGTGGGTGATATGTTGGAGGTCGTCTTGCTCAATTTTGTTAATGACGAAATGGATGGCTTCATGAAATGTGTTAATTCTTTGCAAGGAAAGGGGTCGTACAACTATGCACCCAGGAAACTTTCCTTGGATCTTGAGAATAGGAAAACTCTTCCTACAAAGACTTCAATTGAAGAGCCTCCGATCTTGGAGTTGAAGCCATTGCCTCCACATCTCAGGTATGAATTCCTTGGCCCTTGTTCTACTTTACTGGTTATTCTTTCCTCTTGCTTAACTAACGTGCATGTTGACTCTACATTGGCGGTGCTCCACAAGAGGAAGAAAGCTATTGGGTGGACTTTGGCGGAAATTCGGGGAATAAGCCCCGCATTTTGCCTGCACAAGATTAACTTGGAGGAAGGTGCCAAACCCCTCATTGAACATCAAAGGAGACTCAATGAAGCCATGCAAGACGTGGTCAAAAAGGAGATTATCAAATGGTTAGATGTCGGGGTGGTCTACCCTATTTTCGACAGTTCATAAACTTCTCCAGTGCAATGTGTCCCGAACAATGGGGGCATAACAATGGTCACCAATGACAAGAACGAGTTGATTCCCACAAAAACGGTGACTGGGTGAAGAGTGTGCATGGACTATCGGAAGCTAAACAAAGTCACAAGGAAAGACCATTTTCCACTCCCCTTCCTTAACCAAATGCTTGATAGGTTGGCTGACCGTTCTTTCTATTGCTTTCTAGATGGATATTCGGGATACAACCAAATCCTTATTGCCCAGGAAGATTAAGAGAAAATTACTTTCATTGTCCCTATGGCACTTTCGCTTTCAAGCGGATGCTATTTGGCTTATGCAATGCACTAGTGACTTTTCGACGGTGTATGATGGTGATCTTTATAGATATGGTAGAAGACTACCTTGAAGTAAGAGAAGAATAAGAGGAATCCTAGCTTCATAACATAGGAACAAGAGTTACAGTCTTCATGGATGATTTCTCGGTAGTTGGGTTTTCCTTTGATGGTTGCTTGGAAAATTTGGATAAAGTATTGGCAAGGTGTGAAGAAACGAACTTGGTGCTAAATTGGGAGAAATGCCATTTCATGGTCGAGGAAGGCATTGTCCTTGATCACAAAATTTCAAAGAATGGCATAGAGGTCGACAAGGCGAATATAGAGGTGATTTCTAAACTTTCACCTCCAACCTCAGTGAAAGGCGTGAGAAGTTTCTTAGGTCACGCGGGGTTCTACCGGCGCATCATAAAGGATTTTTCTAAAGTGGTGAACCCATTATGCAATCTATTAGAAAAATATGCTAAATTTCACTTCAATGATGATTGCATGAGAGTCGCTGAATTGCTAAAGTTCAAGTTGACAACTACTCTCATTATCACCGCTCCTAATTGGAGTACTCTTTTTGAGCTCATGTGCGGACCGTAGTTTCAGCTCTGTGACCGCACTTGTAGTTGGCGGTCTGCACATCTCAGCCTGCGTCCGCACTTGTAATTGTGTGGACCGCACTTCCCCACCATGCCAGCATGTTCTAAATTATGTGTTACTATCTAATTGCATTTGAATTACAACTGATTGCTGATGTTGCTTGTTATAGATAATGGTTAGATCTCGAGGTCGTGGAGATTCATCAAAGGGGAGGGGTGAACTTTCTAGAGATCGAGGCAAAAGTACTTTACCCCTCGCCCTCCAAAAGATAATCACCAAAAAAGATATAGCCGGCCGAGGAAGACATCCAGAGCCCTCCGAATTTAGTTCATATGCCCCATCTCGGGAAGCATCGGAGGGCGACTCAGTTCAAGAACTGCCTGTTGTCCAATCACAGCCACGTGGAAGGTATCAACTCTGGGACGAGCCTTCCTCCACACTTAGCACTCCGAGGGTTCGGAGAGTACCAGTCATGCTTCGGAGCCCTCTTCTATACCTGTCCCTGAGGCACCAGCGGCTACTGTTAACGGCTATTGTTAATGATGTTCCAGATGATGGCCGAAGGGGTGATACTATAGTTTCCGTCCTTGAGAGGTCGAATAAGAAAGAGGTATGGGCGGACCGTTTTGTCAGTCTAGCTTCCTTCACCAGTTTCCGTGGGTGGTGGCCGGTGAGATCGCTCACTTTTGAGCGACAATTCCAACTCAAAGATCTTGACAAGTACAATCCACCAGTGTTGAGACAGTTCCGAGAGAGGAAGGGGTGGATGTGGTTCACCCAAACTATTGTGGAGGCCAAGGAGTATCTGTTCCAGGATTTCTACGCCAATGTGGCACACATAAAGAAAGAGACCAAAGTGACAAAAGTGAGGAATCTGAAGGTGAGATTTGACCAACACACACTGAACACCTATCTGGGGTTTGAGGATGTGGAGCCTACACAGTACTTGGAAAAGCTGGCGATGGGTGATGCAGCTCGCCCATGGCTAGTTGAGCTTCTTGCAGCCACAAGGACACCACCACCATGAATTATTGCAGGGGTTCCTATTCAACGGAACACCCTAAACTTCGAGGCGAAGGGATGGCAGACCTTCATATGCATCAGACTAGACCCTTGCCAAAATAAAACCAACCTACCTATTCCACGGGCAGTTCTAGTCGCCTCTATTATGGTCGGGTACCCGATCAATGTGGGTGACGTGATATTGACCAACATGTCAGTGGTCTCCAGGCAAGCTGATACCTCCTACCCGTATCCTAATACCATCACTGAGTACCTTACAGATGCACGGGTAGAGCCCAAATATTATGACACGAAGGTTCGGGCGAAGAAGCCCTTCTCTTGGTATTCTCTGATGGATGCACACAACCCGAAGAGAAAGGGTCATCCAACTATCACCGTAGGCCAGTCTAATGAGCCATCGGTGGTGGGTAAAGAGACAACCGATATGCCATCCACTTCAGCCGAGCCTTCTACCAGTGCAGCTGCCATGCCTCTACCCTCAGCCTCAGTGCCTTCCATCTCGGCTTTGAAGCTGGTTCCTATGTCCAATGCTCTACTTACTATGCTATGAGTCTCCCAGACACTGGAGCTTAAACAAGTGAATGCAGATAGCTACTGCAAAGCTGTTTGACATATCCGGTCAGGTTGCAGCACAGTCATCTATTTCGGCACCCCAGATTCCCCCCAGAGTTGAAGAATCCTTGAAGAAGCTCTTGGACAACCAGAACACAATTATGGCCACTCTAGTACAACATGGGCCAGTCATAGAGGAGCTGAGAAAGGAAGTAAAGAAAATGAAAAAGTCACAAGCCTCTAAGAAGTCAGTAGACAAGATCCGGTGACAGGTTACCATGATTGCAGCAGCCGGAGACATTCCATTTGATATGCTGATAGACCCGCACCACCCAGGCCCAGATATAATAGTACCTACAGCACCAGTTGGCCAGTCTCAAGAGCCAGACACTGCTACTGACACTGCCGAGGCAGTATGTCAGATGTTCACCAACCCAACCTCTCCCAGACTTAAGGATGATGAGATCCAATTAGATGAGGCTGAGGTCGGTGCCACTGCTGGGGACACAGAGATGGCCATAGAGCCATAGGGAGTTTTCTTCACTCTCACCCTTATTTTACTCTCATATTGTTAAGCATTAAGGACAATGCTTAGTTTTATTTGGGGGTGGAGTTTCTTTGACACATCTTGATGAGTATGTATTTTGATAACTATGAGATATTTGACATGTAATTAACTTGTTACTATTTTCTTCTTCTTTCTCATTATGTATATATTCTATTTTATCTCTCATTATGTATATTCATTATGCTTTTAATAGTTTGCGGAAGTATCTACTCGTTACGAAATCTCAGGTGTCAAAGTATGGTTTTGATATAGTAAAAAAAAAGGGACGTGCTATATCCGAAATGTACAAGATATAGTAAATATCGTAAAGGCAGATATAGTAGGGGTTGCAAATCGGACGGTACACAACTTGGTTTTGGAAGATATGGCACTAAATTTTATAGAGCTAACCGTCTTTCATATCGAGCCATTGAAGCGGCGCGTCGTGCTATAATCAGACACTTCCATCGTGCTATGAGCGGACAATTCCAGATACCCCAGTAGTCCTAGCCGTAAACGATAGATAATAGGCGTTGTGCGTATCGACCCGTGTAGTGCTGTAGCTAACTTTGTAGCTTCTTTATCTTTATGTTTGTCTTTTTTTGAATTAGTATCTTCTTTTTATGTTTTAGTAGATAATAAACCTTTAGTTTTCTTAATGCCACGTTTCTTTTCAAAGGTGGTGTTTGTGTGAACCGGGTGACTCTTCCCAATGATGGATGGTGTGACAACCTTCTTAAGGGATTGAGTCTGTTTTTGGGGTTTAGGTAATAATAGTAGTAGTAATGAATAACAAGGCCTAATTGAGTCATGCTCGAAGAGTTAAACATGCTTCATTTGGTACCAACACACGTAACTGCATCCTTATGGTTAGAAATAAGGTTTTTGAAAAGAAATAGCTCTAGTTAGTGACCTTGTGACTCTTGTGTTGACTTAGGCTATCATCGAGTGGTTAAATCGAACCATAGTGATTTTCAATCTAGAATATGGTCGTTGTGGTCCCTTGATTCAATCCTCTTTAACAATCCAGCTGCGTGAGAGGTGAGATATTGTTGTTGCAAGTTCAAGTGCCCGTGCTAATGGTCTAAAACTTGCCCCGAATTTATTTCTAGGCAAAATTTTAAGTTTTGCTTGGCTTGAGAAGTGATTGTAGGATCTCCTTGACCCGCTTGAAGTTTTCCATTGCCCACCAATGTTGTTACCCCTAGTCAACCCATTTGAGCCTAAAATCTTTCTCATTTGATTACCATGTAACAAGCCTTTACTCATTTTGTCGTGACCCTTTCTTGGCACTCGGGCTTTCTTTAACACTCTTGTGAAATAATAGGCTAAAAATATAAGTTTGGGGGAGAGACGAGGAACTTGAAAGAGGTATCAAGTCACAAAAAGATAAAAAAAATGATGAGAAGAAAAGGCAAGAAAAAGGAAGAACAAAAAGAAAAATGCAAAAAGTAAGTGAATAAGGTGAAGAGTTGATGGGATTCAAAGAAAAGTAATGATGCAAAGCATGGAGAAATCAATAGAGGGAGGAAATAAATATCATGATCAAGAAAGAGTGATGTTAAGTCTCTCTAGTTCCCCGAAGAAAAAGAAAATGCCTCAAAGAGTTGGCAAGGCATAATTAGCGCCTTTCAGTTTTTGTTTTAGTACAAAAACGTTTAATTGTGTTCTCGAAAACTGATGAAATGTGCTTAATTGTAGGAATATTGGAAGATGAACTCCCGAGATGAAATCCAACTCAAGAAGGAGTAATTTGAACTCAAGGACAAAAACTGGCACAAAAGCTCAGAAGTGCGGACCGCAGAATATCATTTGCTGCCGCAGGTTGTGAAGGAAAGTCCATCAGAGAGACGGGTGCAAAGTGCAATCCGCACATGAATTGTGCAGCCCCAAAATCTGAGTCAGAGCAAAGTTCAGAGAATCTACAATTCAAGTCCATCAAAAGTGCGTACCGCACTATTATTGTGCGGCCGCAAAAGAAGAGCTATGCGGCCGCAATTACAAGTGTGCTGACCGTAGAAGAGCAAGATGCGGCCGCAATTACAAATATGCGGACCGCAGAAAGAGTGCAGTGCGGCCGCAGTTCAGAATTATATGGCCGCAGATTTCCAATCCTGTCAAGCTGAAGAAAAGTGCGGACCGCACATGGAATTGTGCGGCCGCAGAACCTCCGTAAGGGTATTTTTGTCCAAATTTCTAGCCTTGTATAAATAGATAAGTTTTACATTTTTAGGTCACCTTTTGACATCAGCTGCTACAGTAACCATTTCCTTTTACTCTTTTTAGTAGTTTTTCATATTTTGAGCTATTTCAACATAGATTTTATCATTTTAATTAGCAATATGAGTTTAATTATTATTTCTTCTTCTTTTTCTTCCATTTCAAGCATGAGTAGATAGATTTTCACTAGGGTTATGACTCAACCCTAGTGTGTAAACTTAATGGATATTTAATTTATTGCTTGTTTATGGTTGAGTATTTATTATTTAGCCTTGTTCTTGCTTTATTTTGTGAAATTAATGGTTGCAAATATTAGTTCATGCGTATTTGACTTGGTCTCTACTTGAGAAAGAGAGACTTAGTCTAGTAAAACTTGACTAACAAGAAATTGGGTCAATCGAGAGATTGATAAGCCCAATTAAAAGGTTGAACCTAGAGATAGTAACAACTCGACTTGAGCTTTTATCAACCGTTTTGTTCAATACCCATTTAGAATTGAGAAATCCAAATTGGGCAAAATCACTCTCTGACCGAGATGTATTGAGTGGGTAATTGAATGTTGATAGCTATAATACACCCCGACCAATAAAATAAGCTTTAAAGTTTATATCCCATTAGGCAAACACCTAGGTGAAGGTCATAGCCCTAGGCTTTTTATAACATTTGAAAAACAACAAAAACAATTTCCTAGTTTTATTTCTCAACTTGTAATCGTAGTTCAAATTAGATTTCAAAAACAACCAAATTTTGCGGAAGAGTAAATTTAGATATTCAAAATCACACGCTACGATATATACTACAAACTTCCATCTATAGCTCCCTATGGAATTCGACCCCGACTCTTGTTGGGTACTATTATTGCATCGACCGTTTTCATAACCTCGAATTGAGGTGTGAACTTGGACGAGATCAAATCCATGCTTCTATACTCAGCTTCAGCAAAACTTCTGGACACTATCTGTTGCTTCTTAGACTTCCAAGATATCAAAGATTCTCCAAATTTGATTGCATAACTTGTGACTAATCTGTGTGTATTTGGGCATGCAGCCTAGTCTGAATCACTCCACAAACTCAACTCAGTTGCAGCCCCAGCTTTCAGCTACACACCTTGACCTGGAGCATTCTTTAGGTATCTCACCACTCGAAGTGCAGCTTCCTAGTGTGACCTCTTAGGGTGTTTCATGAATTGACTCAATGTTTGGATAACATAACTAATATCTGGCCTTGTAATTGTAACATACATAAGCTTGCCAATCAACTTCTGGTACGAAGTAGGATGCTGTAATGCTACATCTCCCATAATACAAGTAGCCTTGTCATACTCCACTGTGGTCAACCTTAGATTGGTTTCCATAGGAGTGATTACAGGTTTGGCTCCATTGAGGCCCATATCAGAGATTAGCTCAAGTACATATTTCCTTTGATTTAATATAACACCAGTTTTTGACCTAAGAACCTCAATTCCCAAGAAGTATCTGAGTTCCCCTAAATCTTTCAGCTTGAATTTTTGATGAAGCACGTGCTTGGCTTCAATGATTAAATCGGCATTACTTCCTGTAATGAGAAGATTTTCTACATAGACCAAGACAACCACTATTCCACCCTTCTTCTTCAAGGTGAACAAAGAATAATCATGACTACTCTGAGTAAATCCTGCTTCAAGCAATGCCTCTGTCAACTTGATGTTCCATTGCCTAGAGGCTTACTTAAGCCCATATAGGGATTTAAGTAACCTGCCAACCTTCTACTCCCCCTATCTTCTAAAACCTTCAGGCAGTTCCATGTACACTTCCTCGCAAAGATCACCTTGCAAGAAAGCACTGTATACATTCATTTGGTATAAATACCAACCTCTGGATACTGCTAGTGTTATCACATACCTTACTATGACCATCTTGACCACATGAGATAAAGTGCCATGATAATCAAGACCCTCTTGCTGACTGTACCCCTTGGCAACCAACCTAGCCTTGAATCTTTCAACTTCTCCACTAGCATGATACTTGATCTTATATACCCACTTTGATCCCACAGTATTCTTTCCTGCAGGTAGATCAACAACTTCCCAAGTGTAATTGTCATCTAGAGTTTGGATTTCTTGTTGTGTAACTTGAATCCATCTTGTATCTTTGACTGCTTGCTTGAAAGTCTGTGGTTCCACCAAGCTGGAAAATTTGGACAAGTAACTGCAGTAAGTTGGAGTAACATTATTATAGGAGAGATAGTTTGCCAAAGGATATTTGCTGGAAGCTCTGATTGGTGCTATGTAATCCTTCATCCAAATAGGCTATTTGGACTCCCTAGCAGACCTTCTGCCATGTGCCGGTGGTGTTGGTGTTTCTGCTACTTGTGAGGTAATCTCCTGTGTTATCTCTTCCTATGATGTTATGACCTGTTCATGCTCAGAACCTTCAGTGACTGATTCTTCAGGCTCAAGGTCATCAATTGTATCAGGTGTGTGAGTTGTTGTGTTAGGTTTCTGCACTTCTTGCACTTCCTGATCTTGTACATTATCAGGCATGTCAGGGAACTAAGATTGATCTGTGTCTAAATTTGCAGCAAAAGGAAATTCTGGATCCTTGAAAATCACATCCCTACTCACAAAAAGTTATTTTCTATCCAATTCCAGCAACAAATAGCCCTTCTATCTCTCAAAATAACCCATAAGAACTGCAGGTCTAGCTCTTGCAGCAAACTTATCACCTCTAGGTATAATGGTTGCATAACATAAGCATCATATTACTCTCAAGTGTTTCAGAGATGGAGATTTAGAGTGTAGCATTTTATAGGGACTCTTTCCTTTGATGGCTACAGATGGTAGTCTATTGATCAAGTACACATCAGTTGTAACACAGATGCCCCAGTACTTAATAGGCATTTTGGACTGAAACTTTAAAGCTCTTACTACCTCTAGTATATGTCTATGTTTTCTCTCCACAACATCATTCTGTTGTGGAGTGTGTGTGCAACTACTCTGATGTATCACACCTAGATCTTTCAAGAGTGCTTTACACTGGGAATTAAAAAATTATGTTCCATTTTCAGATCTTATTATCTTCACCATAGTTCCAAATTGGTTATTTATCATCAAGAGAAAGTTCTTAATTGCAACAATGACTTTTGATTTAAGTTGTAGTAGAAGAATCCATGTATAATGACTGAAAGGGCCCCAAAGTCAAGAAGTAATATTTCTTATCAAAGGTGACAACCTTATACGGGGCCCAAAGGTCCATATGAACAAGAGCAAATGGAGAATCAGTTCTGGAATTGCTAGTAGGAAACACTGGTCTAGTTTGCTTAGTTAGTGGGCAAACAAGACATTTATTCAACACTTAACTTTTTACATCAATCTCTAAATTCATACTCTTCATAGCAGTTGGTAAGGGATGTCCAAGCCTCATATGCCATAGTTTGCAGTCTTCTCCATTCACTACAGCAGCCATCCTTTGTGTCTTGATCTTATTTTTGTTAATTGCTTCTCTCAAAATGTACAACCCAGCATTCTCCTTACCAATCCCCTTTACCCTGCCACTGTAAAGGTCCTGAAATAAAAAAAAAGTCAAAGAAGAAATTGACTGAGCATGAGAGTTCCCCGGTTAACTTAGACATTGAAAACAAATTGAATTTGAAGTCAGGTATGAACAACACATTACTAATGGACTCAGTTCCAAATCAACACATGAGACTGTAACCTTATCTTATGTAGGCTGATGTACATTATCCTTAGAAACCTTCCTAGTATGAGATCTATCTTTCAATAAGTTTTCAGTTGCTGCTATGTGATGTGTAACACCTGAATCGACAATCCATTCTTTTACAAAACTACTAGTCATTAAGCAAGTAGCAATACCTGCCATATTAGCTTGGGCATCAATGTTATCTTTGCTCAATAGTCATATGATTTGTTTGTATTGCTCCTCAGTAAAGTATGGTCCTTTTCCAGCCAGAGTAGTCTGTAAATCAGCAACTGCTGAAGGACTTTGGGACTCAACATCAGCATTTCTAGCATTTCCGCAGACATTATTCACAGCATTGATAGATTGTTGATTTCTAAATTATCCTCCAAAATTGCCATTACCTCTACGAAGCTGTCCACCAGTGTTGCTATTGTTAAACTTCTTTTTCCCTTTAAACTCTTCAGGATATCCTATGATTTTATAGCAGTTTTCCTTTGTGTGACCTCTAAGTCCACAATGTTCACATTGCATAAAAGGTTTCTTTACCTTGTAACCTTGACCCCTGCCAACTTACATGGCCATTGGATTACCTTTTTCACTCAAAGAGCTCAAGCTAGAAGAGGAATACTCAGACTCATCTTCAATTACCATAACATATGCCTGATTAAGAGATGGCTTATTGGATTTTAGCAAAATTTGTCTCCTAGCTTGATCATAAGAGTCATTTAGGCCACTTAGAAATTGTAGTAACCTTTGTTGTCGTAGGTGTTCAACATACTCTATCGAATTAGAAGCAAGCACCATGACACCATACTCATTCCACAAACCTTTCAACTTAGTGAAGTAAGTAGAGACATAATTTGTACCTTGAGATAAAGTAGCAATAACTATGTGAATTTGAAATATCCTCATGCGAATGACCTTATCAAATTATTTTCTTAAATCTTCCCAGACCAAATGAGCATTTGAAGCATATGCAATTCCACTAAGGAGTTCTTTTGACATTGTATTCATGAGCCACGAGAGAACAATTGCATTACACTTTCCCATTGTTCATGCAATTCTGTCTCACATGACTCTTTTGTGCAAGTGCCAGTCATAAACCCTAGCTTTCTCTTCCCCAATAATGCGATCTTCATCGTCCTGCTCCAAAAGTCATAGTTCTCAGATCCTGTTAGCTTCACAAGGATTAGAACAACGCCATGAGTGTCCAATAGACCAAGGTATAGTGGATGTGTATAGGAAATTGTTGTTTCTGCCATTGAAGAATTCAATTTCGAAAAATCACTCAGTAAATGAAGGATCAATAAACTTGAGGATGTTGTAAATCACACTAATGAATTTGAGTGGATTATCAGTAGCTCCCGCTCTGATACCATGCCAAAAGCAGTGCTAATCTGCACTTGAAGCCTCAAGCTTGACAAGTCCTTTAATGGAGGAAGCTTCTAGAGAGGAGAAGAAGAAGAGAGCATTTTCAGACAAAATGAAAGCATCGGATTCATTAAGGACTATGCAGGTGGTTATATATAGAACTGCACTAACCGACTCACTAATTAACTTAACCAATGGGACGCTGCCACATCACCCTGACTAACTACTGCTAACCAACTATTAACTAACAGACTAACATCACATATACAAACTAACAAACTAACAATACAAATCATAATATTATTTTACAAAACTTAAAATCTCAATATCTGAAGTCACTCCTATTTACCTGCAAATAGGTACAATTGATTTGCAACGTGGTTTATAGATACGTGAATTAAATTGATCTAATTAGTAAAATAACACAATACAGAGAAAATAAAATAAAGATAATTAAAAAAGAACAAACTTGGATTTAAGGTTGATCCTACCGGAACTAAGAACAGTTAGAAAATCTTAATAGCAATTGTATAAAGTTTTGTAAGAATGAGAGAAGTATATTAGCTTTTGCAATACAAGTAATTCGTGTCCCTTCAATAAGCACAAATACTGCTATTTATAGTTAACTTTGAGGAGACAAGATCTTCAAATCTTGCTCTCTTAAAGGTAATAATTAAAAATCCCTCTTGATGGCTGTATAACGTTTGAGAATAAATGCCACGATTTTTTGTAATGGCGGCTCCTTTAATGATATCTTCTCCAACCTATACCTTGCTTTAAAATTCTCTTTCCCGACCTTGATGTCGTCGGAGCTTACGCAATACCGATCACATGCATGTATCCAATATTAACTATTTGTTGAGTAGTCTCCTATATGTCTTCATTGTCACGTGTCTTGCTCCAGAAACATACTCCTATAATCTATTAATTTTACCCGATACAACTCCATAATTTAGATGCTTTGGTTCACTTCTGAGAAGTTTTTACCATTTGACAAGGTTCGCCAATTCACTCACCCCCTTTCCTAAGTACAAGATGTATATTAATTAAATATCTCGTAAAGCTTACATGCCATTGTGTTGTAGTTCCACGTGACATTATTATATTATTTATTACACTCTAGAAGTTACTCTATTTTTTTTAATATATTGCAAGACAATAATCTGTAGGCGTATATTACTTATAATTTTGGTTAAATTTGTTGGGTATTATATTGTATGTTGAGATTCATAGTACCACAATATATGTTTTATGTCGTGTCATGACTCACAGATTTAGTTAAAAGACAAGTTTTTCTATATAATGAATTTTGTCCTGCTGTTGTGATGTGCTAGAAAACAGCGAGTCAATTATTTATTCCCACAAGAAACTATTATTAGTATAATCCTAACAAGTTACCAATACGTCATTGAATATCTAAAAACATGAACAAAATAATATTTACTCAGTAGAATATCTTACTCAATGCTGATGTCTTGTCCTCTCTTTAACAGGTTGTTATTTTAATGAGGATAATAATAAGGCAACTTTTGATTTTTGACTACGTAAAGAGTACTAAATAAGCAGTCCCACTATATATGTGTTGTTTCTAAAATACAAAAATGAAACACATGCCTAGTTCTTATTGTCTATCTACTTTTCTAGGAATATTAATTAATAGAATAAAAATATCTAGAGTGCTTAGTCAAATTAAACTTACCATGGAGTATTCTCCAGGCATTGCTCTTGCAGTTGTAATCCCTGTAATTGTTTATTAGAAGTCCAACTCATGAAACCAAAGGAAAAATGAAGCCCGTTTCAGATATTGTGTTTTTCAAATGGTTAATAAGAAGGTTTTCGTTAAAAATATATTAAAGAACTTTTAATCTGAGAGAGTGCCTTTTTTTTTTACCTTCAACAACTAATAACTTATCTCCTTTTCTAGCACTGAAATTCAGAGGCGGATGTAGCCTAGAGTCTATGAGTTCATTTGAACTCATAATTTTTAATCGGAGTATATATATATATATAAAAAATTGATATTAGGCTAAAAATCTATGCTTTCGCATGTCATTTGCCTTGCCTAAATATTTGTGACTCGAGCTTAATAATGGTGTTTTTATGTGTAGAAGTCAATTTGAAGTGATTTGGCAAGCTTGCATGCAAAGTGAAGTAAAAACAAAAGAATGTGGAGGGAGTATGAGTTTAGTTCCCAGGTTAGTGCCAGGCACCAACCAAAACGTCAAAGGCAGAATAGTGGAAAATTTCGGTGTCCTGGTTGGCGCCAGGCGCCAAGCGAAACGGCTAAGGGCAGATTTCGTCGTAATTCAGCTAGGACTTGGTAGTTTCGACCCTACACCCCCCCCTCCCCCCAACATGTATAAAAGGGGTTCTAAACCTATTTCTTAAGATGGAGACATTATTGGAGAGGCAAAAGGCTATATGAACACTTGGAAGCAACGAATCACAAGAGTTTTCTCTTCCGTTCTTCCTTAATCTGTATTTTAATGCTCTCAATTATTATCATGATTATTAGTATGGTTATGAGTGGCTAAACTTTCTCATCTAGAGTTTGATGGAACCTTTTGGAGGATGAATTCTTGTTACGTTTTAATATAATTCTCCTTTGAATATCTCTACTTGTTCAACTACGTGTTTATTGTTGTTGATTGAATGGCCATCAATTGACTGTTCTTATTTAGTGTGTATTGCTTGAGAGAGGGTACATTTTTAGGTAGTTGTTGAACAACATCACTTCTAACGTATATGAGAGATCAATACGGAGGGTTTAAAGGCGGGATTAGAGATAACGAAACCTTGGTGCGATCGTAGTGAGCGGTAAATTAGTGACAGCTAGTGTAGTTCGAGAGAATATGTCTAGTAAATTATAGTAGTTGCTCGAGGGAGAACTACGATACCCAAAGTACTCACGATCGGTAGAGAAAACTTAGGCAAAATTATAGAAGACATAGCGGGAAGGATTCCGACTATTAGGGAAATCATAACTCTAGACCTCCTTAATATTATCTCCAATCCTTAGTATCTTTAGTTGTTAATTTACTATTTTAATTGTTAATTAATTAGTTAGAAAATAGAATCTTATTACTTAGGAATTGTTCGAGCTTGTCTTCTTATTGATAGTAAACAGTTGAACTAAACCTTAGTTCTCTGTGGGATTCGACTCCGGACTCTTAGACCGGATATTATATTTACAACGATTGTTTATCCTTCTTCTTTTTTTAGTTTTCCTTGTTGATTTGAGAAACATGGCATCTTGAAATTATGGGAGTTTTGATGTTGGTAATTCTACTTTTGATCTTCCTTATGCATATTGTGGAGGAAACCACTCATGCCAAAATTATCAATATATTCCCGAGAGCGAGTTATGTGCACCAACTCAATCTCATGTGTGAAATGTGTGTGATATGTGTGGTGGTCAAGATGATCACTTTTATGGTTGTGCTTATATTTTTTAGCCTCCCCCACCCCTTATTATGATGGTTCTACTTTTACTTGTGAAGTTACTAGGAACAAAGAACCTGGGGATGCTGACCTAAAGGAGATCAAAGATATGTTAATGTGCCTTGTGGAACAAAATAATAAGACACAATTACATATAGTAACGCAAGATGCAACTATTCACAACTTGAAGGCTCAAGTGAGTCAAGTGGTGGAAGCTTTGAATGTTCGACAAGTCAATCTGGTGGATAGTAGCCAAAAACAATGTGAATTAGAGTCAGAAGTTGACACTCTGATAGAGGAGGTCAGAGTAGAACACCAACAACCTAGCCAACTAGGATTTGAGGATGCCGATATTGAAGGCGTGATACTAGAGTCAACCGAGGACATTGAGGATAAATATTCAGTTGACTCCAGTGTCATTGGTACAGAGGATGTTGAACATATCAAAGTTCAGGTATTTGAGCATGTTGGACCTCATTCCAAACACTTCTCTACATTGTGTTTGGATGGTGAAATGAGAATGGATCCTTACGAGCGTAGAAAGGAGACAAAGGAAGAGGTAGACCAGCCATATATTTAAAAACTTTTGAGGCCGTCTAGGCAAGGTGATACTCCTCAGCTTAAAGCCAAAAAGTACATAAGGAATTATTTAACTTTTGGCTTTTAAGGCTTTACACCACCCCAAGAGCATGATCATAGAGCGGAATCAAAACTTGGGGTCCAATTCATAAGTTCGAAGTGGAGGCAGAAAGTGATTCATGCCGTGTCGTGACGTTAAATTAGGCACTTGTTGAAAGGCAACCCAACTTTACTGATTTTTTATTTTTTATTTTATTTTTTTACTTTTTTAATTGTGTTATTTTTGTAATGTAGTTTTTTATTTTTATTTTGTAGGAGCATGGAAAGCAAAGCCATTGGAAGGAAGCAAAAGCAAACCAGATGGTTGGAACTAAGTGTGAGGTACCCGCATGAGCCATCAGGCCAGGGAGAAGTCTGAGAACCACATGAGCTGCTGATGCTTCAGCCTCTGGCCTACCAGGCCAGGGAGAAGTCTGAGTACCCCATGAGCTGCTGATGCTTCGGCCTCTGGCCTACCAGGGAGTTTCTTTCACCCTCTTGTTATTTATGGTGTGCATTGGGGACGATGCACAATTTTAAGTGTGGGGTGAGGAGATTGTTTGAGTGATTTTCTATGATATTTTAGTTGTGTTAGTTTAACAAAAAAAAAGGGATTTTTCCTGACGATGGATCTCTTGGACAACTTTCTTGAGGGATTAAGGTTCAATAAAAAATCTAAAAATATTTTTTATTTAGTCGTAGGTAGATAATAACCCCCCTTGGTTTTTCTTTTGGCATCAAATCTTTTTCAAGGGATGTAACTTGAACCGGGTAATTTTATTTTTAGAAAATTGAGGGAAAAAAACTTGAGTGTTCTCATGTGCCTTTTGAACTGTTTAATACTAACATAGTTAGGTCTTAGCATGAAAATTACCTTCCTAACATGTTTTGATAAAAATTGATACCATGAAAGATTGAATAGCCTGTCTGTGGCACTTTCTCTCAGTTACTTGACTCATTGTTCATGTAGTGCTTCATTGCTTAATACTTCTTGACTTTGTGATAACTTGCCTAAACTTGAGAGTTGGAATGGAACAGTACCGATTGGGGTCATGTGCATTGTGTGATGTGAGATGGTGATTACATTCTGTGCTATCACGTGTTTGTCTAGAACTTTCCCTATGTGTTAGTCGAAGTGAAATAATAAGTTTTTTGAGTCTAGGGGATGATGTATGTGTTTCTTTGATTGTCCATTGAGTTATTATGCCACCATAAATAAAATTATCCTTAGATAGCCCATTTGAGCCTATAACTTTTTCTTTGGCACCCACATTACAAGTCGATTCCCATTTTGTTCTTAATTAAATCTATTCGAACATTTACCTCCGAAAGCACTTAAGTCGCTAGAAGAGTAAGATGATAGTTGGGGTAGCTTTTGAGTGGAACCATAGAAAAGCCAAAACGGTGCATGTATATTTTGGAAGATCATTAGCCGGGCAACCTAAATTTATGGAGAATGTTGAAGGAAAAAAAAGAGAAAGAAAAAAAGCAAAGAAAATACAAAAAGGAGAAAAATAAGTATATAGAAAATACACCTCCGGTTCATCGTGATCCGGGCTAGTGAGTGTATAGATGTGCTTAAAGAAGAAGGGCCAAGTTGTAAATGGTTTAGTGGCATTGCTTAAATTGGCATAAAGAGTGTGTATTTGAAAGTTAAGTGTAGTATATGAAAGTAATTAGGAGGGTTAGTCACTATATTCAAACTATAACCTACATGTCCCTTATCTTACATTACAACCCGTAAAGACCTAATTGATCTTAGATTTTGCGAGCTTAGATTAGTGGAGATATACACTATAGGAAAGCCTATGGTACAATCACAGAATGCACATGAAACTCATTATGAGAGTGAGTGGTTCTTTGTTTATATATGTGATGTCCTTAAATTATATACGAATGCATATTTGAATGTGTGGAAGAAATACCCTCTTATTCTTTGGTGAGGCAAATGATTCCATGACGGATATGTGACGTTATTAAACATCTCTTGTTGGGTGAGTGCACGAGTTGAGAGTGCTTATTGGTGACGAGTCGGTCTTTGAGGTTGGGTGGTTATGGGCTGGTTGTTTGAGTGTTTTTCATTGGTCACTAATATTCCGGCATGTGAAAGTTCGGAAATGTATGAATGCGTATGCAAGGGCTCAATTGTTGGTATCAACCATGGTCATTGGTGTAGTGTGTTTAATTGCCAAATATTCCTCCATTGTATGATGTCTTGCGTGCATTGTTTGGTTAGCAAGGTTTTAGGTTGCTCGAGGACGAGCAAGAGCTTAAGTGTGGGGTGGTGATGTTAGGCTAAAAAACCATGTTCTCGCATGTAATTTTCCTTGCATTATACCTCAATCTTGTTAACTTTGGTATAAATATTTGTGACTCGAGCTTAATAATGGTGTTTTTATGTGTAAAAGTCAATTTGAAGTGATTTAGCAAGCTTGCATGCAAAGTGAAGTAAAAACAGAATAATGTGAAGGAAGTATGAGTTTGATGCCCGGGTTGCCACGCACCAACCAAACGCCAAAGGCAGAATAGTGGAAACCTTTGGTGTCCTGGTTGGCGCCAGGCGCCAAGCGAGACAGCTAAGGGCGTATTTCGTCCTAATTCGGCTAGGACTTGGTAGTTTCGACCCTACACGCCCCAACATGTATAAAAGGGGTTCTAAACTTATTTCTTAAGGGGGACATTATTGGAGAGGCAAAAGGCTATGGGAACACTTGGAAGCAACGAATCACAAGAGTTTTCTCTTCCGTTCTTCCTTAATCTGTATTTTAATGCTCTCAATTATTATCATGATTGTTAGTATGGTTATGAGTAGCTAAACTTTCTCATCTAGGGTTTGATGGAACCTTTTGGAGGATAAATTCTTGTTGCGTTTTAATATAATTCTCCTTTGAATATCTTTACTTGTTCAATTACGTGTTTATTGTTGTTGATTGAATGACCATCAATTGACTGTACCTATTTAGTGTGTATTGCTTGAGAGAAGGCACATATTTAGGTAGTTGTTGAACAACATCACTCCTAACAAAAGTAAGAGATCAATACGGATGGTTTAAAGGTGGGATTAGAGATAACGAAACCTTGGTTTGATCGTAGTGAGCGGTGAATTAGTGACAGCTAGCATAGTTCGAGAGAATATGTCTAGTAAATTGTGGTAGTTGCTCGAAAGAGAACTACGACACCCAAAGTACTCACGATCGGTAGAGAAAATTTAGGCGAAATTATAGAAGACATAGCGGGAAGGATTCCGACTATTGGGAAAATCATAACTCTAGACCTCCTTAATATTATCTCCAATCCTTAGTATCTTTAGTTGTTAATTTACTATTTTAATTTGTTAATTAATTAGTTAGAAAATATAATCTTATTACTTAGGAATTGTTCGACCTTGTCTTCTTAGTGATAGTAAACAGTTATAGCTAAACCTTAGTTCTCTGTGGGATTCGACTCCGGACTCTTAGACCGGATATTATATTTGCAGCGACCGCTTATCCTTTTTAGGATAGAGTTGGGCGTGATCAGTAACACCTATTAAAATTTTAACAAATATTAAGTTTGGACCCATAGTTTTATCAGTATAATGAGTTTAGTGCAAGTTTATATTCATAAATTTAAATCCTAAATCTATCTAGGTTGATATTCATATAATTCGAGAATTAAACAAGTATAACTTGAGTCAAACAAGTATAAATAACGTCTATAGACATTTCAGAATTCACTTTTTTGACTTAAATTTTATAACATTTAAATTCTGAATCAATCCTGTAGAAGACCATTTGATTCAAACTCATGCATCGCATGAACACTATTATAAATTCGTGACACTGCAATTTTAACTTCTTTTACTACAAACAAGTGGTGTAACAACTTTCATTTATATGAGGAAATGTAATTTTCTTCTTCTTTTTTCCTTTTTAAAATGGGGTTGCTATTAAAGGAATATATTAAATGAAAGATGAGTAAAGCCGTCCACATGTGTTCTAGAGGGAAGGAAATAGGGAGAAGAAGACGTGGCATGTTTTCTATTTCAGACTTGGTACAAGTAAACGTAAACATAAACGGCCGCCGAATTATTATAATTATTACTACTACTCCACTAGTACTACTAGTCTTTGGAAATTTTGGTATTGTCGGCGACCAATTAGACTTGCGACATTTTTCGTGGAATCATAAGAAAGAAAAATAGTGTAGCCATGCCATGCACTTCGTTGGTTTGTCGTGTCACTTGTTGCATACATGACGTAGCCATTTCTTCTTTAGGGAGAGAAGTTATATATACGAAAACGGGGGAGAAGGCAGAAGTTTTATTAACGGAATTCAATAAATAAAAACTTAAATACAAAAAAATATTATGGTGATTCAACATTACTATATATCGTTTAAAAAAATAATTTTATAAACACAGTAGGAGTGTAATATAAGTGATTTGTAAGAACCCATTTCCATTTTCCCCTGTAGCTCCACTCCTGCTCGAAAGAATTTGGATTCATGAATGAATGACATGTCATTCCAATTTTTAGCTACTTCTCTACTTTCAAGCTCTCCGAAAAATATTAAGAAAAGGAAATGGAAACACATAGGAAGGACTAAGGAGATATAACATTATGACCTACGGTCATAAAAAAACCAAAAAAACACAATATGATCGAGAGTTGAAGTAGGGAAATCATACTTTTGGTATCTTTATTTTATAGTGACTGTACACCTTTGTTTTACCTTTTTGAGATATTTATTTTCTTATTATCTAATACATAATTTAAGTTCATGCAAGTTTTGTCCTTACTTTTTTTAATATGCATACTGTGTCTGTTTTAGGGTTCAGAATCTACTTTCATTTATAACAATTAAACCCATCATCGAGTGGTTTCAAAAGCTACTACCTATGATGTGCACACAAATTTAAGTCGCCTCATAATTAGTGTTATATTTTAAACAATAGTTTATGATAGTTCTTTTTTTCATTTTTAAGTTCCCTTATATGAACAGGAAGAATGATTTATGAATCAAAAGAAAACAAGTTGGAATATCCTCAAAGAAGCTGATATATCATGTGTTTGGCAGATGAACATTTTCACTAAAAATTACAGAGTTAAGAAAATGTCACAGTTAGGTAAAAAGAGTTAGATTCAATATTTATTAGCAGTAATTATATCGGAAATTTTTGAAGGAAAAAAAGAAAAGAAAGAGGAAACAAAATTAAAGAAGATTTTGATTAAGTGGACAACTCAAATCAATCAGAATTATGAGATGTGATTTGCTTTTAGCTACCGAACTAAATAAATACAAATTCTTCATCGTATCCACACAAATATGCAAATAGCTAAGGTCTAGAAAGAGGTCATCATTTTAGTACATGACATTGAATTATGGTTCTTTAATTTTATTACGATTAGACCTTACTACCGCATCAAACTCCTTGAGGTCCTCAAATCTGAACCTCTTGAGAAAAGAACACGTTTATGTTTACTTATCCTGTTATGTGGTTAATTTTTAAAAAAATTGGCTTGTGCTAAATTTGAATTTATTTCATATATTTTGTGAGTACTCCAAGAACGAGTTCTATGTTCATCGCTCCACTTAAAAAGACAGATAAAAGTTCAACAATTGATTAATCCTAAATTTAAATCCACAAATAACAAAAGATTTATGTATCTCTGCAAGGGTAGGAAGGTAACAATTGTGCTCAATTTGTTGAGCAATTAAACTAACACCATATGAAAAGGTTGATGTTTTTAAAGTGCTATTGCTTACAACCCCGTCCTCTACCATAGGCCACACCAGAAAATTGACCTTATTGGGCATATAGGAAAAAACCTTTATAGTTGAGGATGCATCCTGTAATAAGTTAAGACTGTAATAACCACCACTTCTTGGTTCTTAACAGAGGAGAAACTGTATGTAGAAAAGATGGGGGGGGGGGGGGGGGGGGGGGGGGAAACGGAAAACACTGATACAATTCTGTTTTTGTTTTGGTGCATAATAAACGTTTTGATAACATCCGAAACAGGACAAGGGCTTTCCTTTGACAACAAGTCCTTAAGACAAAGGACTCCCCATTCAGTCCAAGAAACTCAGAAGTGCGATCAGTCGCTATGCAAAAACATGTAGCAGAGTCGCCCACAATTTAACTGATTTGAGGAATAACATGAAATGTTGAAACAGGAACTGTTTTATTTGGTAGTATCAAAATTTCACCTTTTTCCAGCGCTATCCAAGTTGAAGTCTTGAAGATTGAGCAACAGATCATCTGAGCTCAAGTACACCTTGTTGGCTGCATGTGACATAGTTTGTGCAATTTCTCTTGCGGCTTCAATTTTCCTAAGCGTGATAAATGCTGGATTGTTGGCAATAGATTGACCAATGAGCTGGGCACTTTTAGCCTCACCCTGTGAAACACCACAGAGAGAATTCAATATTTAGTTTCATAATGGTCCAGGTAAACAATCTTCAATTTTCTTCTTCAAGAGCAAAGCAGAACACACACGGAAAAAAAACGTCATCAAGCCAGCAAAGGGAAAATGCCAGTATCATGGAGCAACTAGAGATTAAATTAAACAAGGAAGGTTAAGCGCTGGAAATATTTTTACCTGAGCTCTAATTATAGCACTTCGCTTATCTTGCTCAGCCTTTTCCACAACAAACTTAGCCCTCTCAGCTTCTTGAGCAGCCACCTGTTTTGCTTCAATTGCAGCTGTAAATTCCTTTCCAAAAGTCAGACTAGTAATGGACACATCATCTAGCGCAATGTTGAAGTTAGCTGCTCTCTCTGTCAAAATCTTGCGTATTTCTCTACTAACATTCTGCAAAAAGTAACACAAGATTGAGCAAAACAGAGACGATTTCAAATAGTTTCTAGGGAAGCCGAAGAAGAAAATTTACAGTTAGGTGCCAGAGGAAGAAGCGGTATAACTAACAATTGAACATTTCCTCCAAACCATCACTCACACAGTAAAGATGGGACGTATTACCATCTCTAGCACAATAACTTTTTTAGGTAAGTATCTCTAGCACAATAACTACTTCGACAAAGAGCAACATGAACAATGTAAAGCAAGGCCTCTTGCAAATACCTCTCTCTGTGTGATGAGCTGGCTTGCGTTGTACTGAGCAACCACAGCTTTCAAAGTCTCATGAATAATGGAAGGGAGGACCCTTTCATTATAGTTCTCACCAAGCGTTCGGTAAACAGTGGGTAGTTGGTCTGGAACAGGACGAGTGAGAACTCGAAGACCAATTTTGACCTGTGAAATAAGTTGGAACATTATTTTTCATTTAAACCTGTTATTCTGCCAAAGCCACAAGGAAAAACTGTTCCTGGGATTAAGCAAAATGTTGACTATGACCAACGTTTGGCCTTCACAAGTCGAGACGAAATGTTTGCCTTCTTTTTTCCTTTAATATCTTGTAAAATGGAGCAACACATGTTTCATAGAAGAATTTACCATCTGAAGGTCACGACTTCCTGAAGTGCTCTCCACTAGATGAGGACGTGCACGAACATCATAAATGACCGGCCTTTCAAACCAAGGGATCATGAAATGTGTCCCTTCTGGATACACCTATTCATCAAACATTTAGTGCACTTATCAATAAAACCTCTGGCACATATAAACAAAGGAAAAACAGGTAAAGGCCATACACTAGGGCATAAGTCTACCAACAACCACATTGAGGTCAACAAGATCCAAGAAAATCAAAGAAAAAGGCTCCAAAACACATATAAAGAGCCAGCAAATCCAAAACATATCAATGTGCCAGGACATGACAGAATTTAAGAAATATCAACATCATAAGTATTACTTCTATTTTGTGAAACTTGGCAATACATAGAAACATTTTGCCCTGCAAAAGAACTATGCACATCTTACCTGCTGAACCTCATGAATTATATCCACCAAACATAATCAACAAGGGAAGTATTAAAGAGTAAAGACCATACTATAAAAAGAAATTAAATATTGCAGAAGGCCGTCGGATCCACAAGGATGTGAATAAAATTTTGGTCTCGACATGCAAAACACACAGAATTTTGAGGGTGACTGATGCTAGTCAAGTCAATACAATTTATCCACGATGAAGCGTGTCAAAGAGTCAATGCAACAAAGCAGAAGTAGTAGATACCTTCTCTTTAACACCACCAATATTTCCTAGAGAAGTCCACCCAACAAGGCAAGAAATGTTGTTACCTTATCCTTAACACCAATAATACGGTTGAACACAATTGCACGGTGTCCACCATCAACATTGTAGAGACTGTTAGCAACTCCATACACACCAAGACCAGCCACTACTCCCAACTTGATCAAAGCGGAAGCTGCACCACCGCCAGGCATCTTAGGAACCTTAACATTGTTGAGATTCATCTTGCTAATACCTGAAAGCAAGGCAACCATAGTCATCATTTCAAATTACCAAGTAAGAAAAGCATGCAAATATGGAAAGGACTGCTCCATGTGCATCCTGAAAGGCTTTATAAAGCATGCACTCAAAAACCTATGACTTAGTCAATAAGCAAAAGAAAGCCCCACAAAGAGACTTGACAGTTTTCAGTTTTTAAAAAAAAAAAAATCCTAATACACAATAATATCAGAAAAATTGACATAGAGGATTTTCATGTAGCGAACACCAACTAGTTTTGAATTGAGGTGTTGTAGCAGTAGTACTAGTAGTTGTTGTTGCTGTTGTTGTAAGATCTACACTAGAAAGATAGACAAAAGATATTCTGTTAAACTAAAAAGATTACCAGCAAACCATCTGTATGTTGCTTAACATATCTAGCTTGTTACGATAACAAGGCTAACGCTGTATCATATCCTCAAGTCATTCAAAACCCAGTAACCATTCAACATTTGATTTCTTCTCACTTTCCTTACCGCTTAAACTACCATGGACCTTTTCTCTGTGCACTATGATTCTCTACAGATTATGAAAAATCTTAGATGTAAATTCCTATGGCATAAAATGCAGGATGACAAAAAATGATACTAGTAAATATGTACATTCTTGAGTCGAGGTTCTATCGAAAACAACCCTCTACCCTCCCAGGGCAGGGGTAAAGGCCTCCAACCCCTCTGCGTACACACTAACCTCTCCAACCCTACTTGTGGGACTTCACTGCGTGTATTGTTGTTGTTGTAGTAAATATGTACATTCAGATGGTTAGCAATTATGCAATTTAAATAATCTTATCTTAAATAAGTAACTGGCAAACTACTTTTGATAAGTAATGGAAAAAGTAACTGGCAAAGCATCATGCAGAAGTAAAATAATATTTCTTAAAATCTAACATCAGCAGCAAAGCTAGCAAACACCAATCAGAAAAAAAAAAAGTCTCAGTAAAGAGATCCAAAAATGCTCAGTTACAATAGCTCCTGCATCAAAAATGCAATTAGCAAATAATACAATCAATTCGTCAATCAATCAACTCCACAGTAGTCGGGATCGGCTATATGAATCATTTGTAACCATTTGACTCTATTCAGTCCAAATTTCGTACCAATACTAAATGTTAACTAGCTTAACCTACACCACTAAGAGCTAAGACGGAACAACAAAGACAAACAGTGGAGAAAGAAAATAGAAAATATCTCAGTAAACTATGCAACGTAATTAGGAAATTAGACTGCTAATCAGCTATTT